>NC_053027.1:20664532-20920870 GCF_003073215.2 Triticum urartu | reverse complement strand
ATGCTACTGAAAGTGGACTTGACACACTTGAAATTTGCTTCATTTAATTTGGCGTTGAACATTTTTGTGAAATTTTTTATGAGTAACGACATTTCTAGAAATAGTTAATGATTTATAGTGATTGAATGAACCATACTGAGAATTCTTTCAGGAAAATTAGTTATGTTTTGTACATGACAATTAGCTTCATACTCTATCAGTGATTGAATGAACCATACTGAGAATTCTTTAAGGAAAATTAGTTATGGTTGTACATGATTTATAGTGATTTCAGCAATAGCTCAATTGTGACAGTGAGCATCTACTTGACTCCATGTGAAATATACATAACTCAAGCTAGCTAAAACAAAAGTAACATGTAGAAAAACGATGGACATCAATATGGGTTGCTTTGCTAATGTCCAATATTATTTTGCCTTTAGATAAGTTTATCCATGTTGGTGGTTCTCTCTATGGTTCTCTAGGGGCAAGGGACCAAACATGGGAAAGGTATGATAGTTTCTTCATACTCTATCACATTCTTTGATAGTTTCACACTCCTCACATAAGCTTCTTCAATGGTTTTAGTGTTACTATTCAATAGATTCTTTTTGTCGAGCAAAGAATAACCACATCATTTAATTCTTGTAAATAATTAGATAATAAAGGAAATAATTTTTTTACTATCCATTTTCCCTTTGTTTTCTCCCTAGTAATAGTAACATTATTGAATTCTTTGTATTTCACTTCTTTGTAGGGGAAATGCCATCTTATGTTATCAAATATTAAGATGTTGTGGTCCTATATAAATATTTATTAGTTACACTACTTGAAGAAATATGGTGTGGTAAAAGTTGTCAAGAGGATGTTCTCTGGAGGACATATATTCGAAACATATTTCATAAAAAGTATAGTGAAAAGGAAAACATATATTTAATAGTAGCTAGTCTACTTGGACCTAGACATCGTTGAGATTGTAATCTGGAAGAAACCAAGAGACCCCTTTGTTGTGATTAGACAATGGAGAAACATATCTCGTTTTGTTGGAGTTTGACATGTTGTGACTTTATTGGCCTCTCGCTATCAAATTCTTTTTGGACAACATGCCCACTAATTAGTACCAATAAAAAAATGTATGTACTTTCCCTGTACTATTATGAAAAGTGATGCCTCAAGCACCAAGATCATCTCACGTCCTACACTTCAACTTCAAGGCTTCAACACCTATTATGTAGGGAAATGGAGACTTGACTAGATTGAGTAGTAAAATGGTTACATAACTTAGAAACATGGTGCAAACTTCTACCAATCAACATCCTAGTAAGGATATATGTTGGGTTGAGCGTATGTGTGCGGACAGCCTAGCAAACCCATGGACTATTTTTTTATTCATTCCGTAATATGCTGGTTCTTCTGTAGTAAAAATACCTAAAACCATTTCAAGTAATTCAATGCAACAAGGAAAATGGGATATCTAAGGAAAATGTGGCCTATGGAAAAAAAATCCCTATTTAAACATAGCATTAGTGGTTTTGGCATCGAGGAATTATGAGAAAACATTGATTAAGACCGTTATATGACGTATCAAATGTTGCACAAGAACTAATTGTTCTAAAAATCATCATCAGTTTAATATGACTTGCAGCTAATAATGGGCCATCTCCAACGAAGAGTGGAACTAGAAGCCATGTAGTAATAAATTAATAAGGTTAATTTCTGTTGACACAAACTTAATGTTCAAAGTGGTTCATATATTATTTTATCTGTCAATATTGACATTTGTCCTAACTCATCAAAATACACCTACTTTAGAGCAAAACAACAATTTGGTAAGCCAAAACAACAATCATGTTTTACATGGTTGTCTATTATTAAAACAAAATCTACTACTTTTCTAAAGACATGACAATGAAGACATTATACTAAATCAATGATAAGAATGATGTCAAAATTTATCACTTGAAAGCACAACCATGACTCATATTTACGTTCTAAAAAAGAAGAGAACAGACACTTTAGTAGTCTTAAGCTGGTTCACACCATCCTATAGACTTGTACAAGCAAACAAAGATATGCAACCAATGACAGACTTCATAACATCATCTCAAAATTAAGAGGATAGTGCATTAAAAATATAATGTTTTGTTTTAAGTTCATGTAAATTATGTTACCTTATGTAAATAATCCTCCTACAATATTTTATTTTGCAGATAAATGTATAGGCCATAGTTACCTATACAACTTCCCCGAGAAGCATCTATTAGCTGATGTGGTGTTCCAGGCTACATATTTTCTGATATTTTATTTTACTCCCAGAGATAGAAGCTAAAGGTGGAGAAGAATCTGTGCACAGGCCTCATGTTCTACGATGAATTGTTTGTGGGAGTGAGAAGTGTGCATTCAGCGGTAACAATAAATGATTGTGCCTTTTGAAAATGCAACAAAAAATAGCGTGTTAAGAGAAATAGGGGTGGCCTCCTCCAGATGCAATGCATGGTATAGCGTGCTATTTACAAATGGTGTTCCGAAGTAATGCCATGTAGCGTAAAATTAAAGGATTTCAACAAGAATAAATGATATAGTTTAATAATAAAGTACTAAAACAGCTTTACTGTGGCCTAACATCAACAACCAATGAGGCAACAATATAGCAAAAATATACAAATTTAGAATTAGGTGCCGCCGGGATCTCCATTGCTAAAGAATAACCTCTCATTGCGCGATATTGAAGTACTCCATGTAGCTACATATTTAACAAAGCGAAGATCAATCAATCGAGTGCTAGGAGTTAAGATGGCTAACTTGTAACATAATTGGGAACTAAGATCTAGCAAACATCATGATCCAATACGTACATCATGAACCTACGAGCCCAAAGGACTTGCCTGGTGCCTTACTTGTCAGCGGCACAGCTGGCGGCGACGTCATGCCGCCGCAAACGGGGGAAGACCGGCGGAGAACAGTGGAAGACCAGTGACGAATAGAAGAAGACGGGCCAAACAGGAGGAAGAAGAAGCCGTCGGCGGCGCACATGATTGCGTGGTTGGGTGGAGAATGAAGTAGAGAGTTGGGGACTAGTAGCGCTTGGTCGGATGGGGGATTCACTATTTTTCCTATTTGGGCTTGGTCAGATTTGTGTCTTTGGGTTAATGGGCTACCAATAAAACATCACACTACAAGCTATACTGTTTTAGCGCAATATAGCGTACTATTTCACGAATAGCCCCATGATAAGAAAAATTGCCAAACTTTAGTGTGACCTCTCCTCGTATGCTATAGCGCGCTACTAGTAAAAATGCATTGACTATTTATGTTGGACATGAAAATACTCGAGAAAAGATTGTAACCTACACTTGAGATTTAGCGAGTAAGTTGTGGTTGATATTACCATTGTCACTATTATCCAGAGAGAGGGATCAGTGCCAAACTACTATAAAATAAGGAACCCAAGGCTCGAAGGTAATTAGTGTTATCACTTTCCAATTACTTATGTATGTTTATGCTTTTCACTTACTAGCATAGTGGCCCGCCCGATGTGCGGGCTAGAATTTTATAAAGTTGTATCATGAACACATATGATTTCATTTGTCTAAGTAAACTTTCATCCAAATGTGATTACATTCTCAAATACTCGCCTTTGGCGAACAAAGTTTTGTCTTAGGCATGTTTGATGCATGGGGATAATCATTATACGTTGTTAACTTATCATGAAATTATTATGTCGTATTAGGTTACTATTATTATCATTGTAAAAAGTGTGTGTTTTCCATGTATTTTTACCTTATCACTACTAGGGAAAAGGCTAGCAGCAGCACGGGTTTTAGGCCTATCAGCAGCGCGGGTACCCGCGCTACCAATAAGGCACTACAGCTAACTCTTAGTAGTAGCGCTGCCTGTACCCGCGCTACCACTATTGACTATAGCAGCAGCGCTTTTCAGGAACGCGCTGCTATTACTTAGCTGTAGCGATTTGCCGGTCCGGCGCTACTGTTATATCTTTCACCATTTCCCCATTCCGGCTTCGATAAACTGCAATTTCCAGATACTAGGTACTACTAGATATCAATTTCATGAAGCATTATAGGTACTAGGTAGTACTCCCTCGGTTCGAAATTACTCGTCATGGTTTTAGTTCAAATTTGAACTCAAACCACGACGAGTAATTTGGAACCGAGGGAGTACTAGATAACAATTTCATATATACTCAACATGCATCCTCAAGCAGTACAAGGTGACATCGACGACAATCATCATATTTAATTCTAGATGATATCGACGACGATCATCATATGTAGTTCTACATGATATCGACGACGATCATCATATGTAGTTCTAGATGATATAGCCACATAAACATATGTAGTTCTAGATGATATCGACGACGATCATCATCCTCAAGCCTGGGCGGTGGGTATTCCTGATAGTAATTAGGATGGCCTGTCCAGCACGAAGATTCTTGCCAACGAGGAATCTCTTCCACCCAATCGAGTTCAAGTGTGTGTGACCATCTGTGCCCATGCGGTAAGTACATGTGGTGACGGAGCCCCTTGCGGTAAGGCGTAGTCCAACTGAGCCTTCTTCATCAGGCTCGATACCACAACTCACAGATAGGTTCTTTGGCAATCTCTGAATAAGAAAAACATATCAATTAATAAATAGCCTAAGCATGTGATCAGACTCTACACTAAAGTATATCATCGACTAGATTCCACAAAGCATATCATTGGACTCTACACTAAGCATATCATCAGATTCACTAAGCATGTAATCGGATAATTTGCATTTGTAAGTATAACAATAAAGCATATATATATCATCAAATTACTACATGCAGTACGTATAACATACCATTTCATGCCGATCGACCATGCTACTTGTCAGGCGGGTCACGAATGGCACCCCGACAAAGTCATCACGTGGTGGAATTATGTCCCATAGGTTGCACACCTCCTCCTCGCTCAGCCTCATTCTTTGAGCTATGATGGCTTCATAAAGTGGGTTCTCATCATCTTCATTGAGTGCGTCCTCATTATCTTCATCATCTTCGTCATCTTCATCATCTTCCACCAGGTTGATATAAATGACAACCAGCTTGGGTCTTTCTGCTCTGAAGGAGAATCTGATCAACTCACCACCAGTAAGACGCATGCGAGCGAGGAAACGGGCCCATCCATCTCCTCCAATCTGCGACATATTGCGTCCTTTCTCGACCTCCATAGTGTACGGCCCCCCAGGAGCCTCAAATGTCACAGTGTCTCTTGTCAGCTTGTTGAATTTCAACCTCACATTGCATGGGACGATCTGTGTAAGAAAAGCAAAATGACACAATGCAGTAATGCCAACACTAAAAATAAAATAGTTGTTACATTTCATCTAATTTCTTACTGCCGCATGACGAAAACTCGGATGGAAGTAGATGCCGAACAGCTTGCCAGTTGCAAGGCTGCTGGCGCACCTTGACTTGCACAGTCGACATAGTGGTGCTTGTGGTGGCGCCATTTTACTAAATCAACTAAATCAAAATGTTCTAAATCAACTAGCCTACTAAATCAACTAAATCAACTAGCCTACTAAATAAACTAAATCAAAATGTTCTAAATCAACTAAATCAACTAGCCTACTAACTCAACTGAATCATATCAACTAAATCAACTAAATCAACTAGCATACTAAATCAACTAGCGTACTAAATACACTAGCATACTAAATCAACTAAATCAAAATGTTACATATGAAAGCCTACTAAATCAAAATGTATCAGGGAGGAGGGACAAGGAGGGGCGACTCGAGGAGGGAGAAGATAGTAGGACGGAGGATGAAGGCGGAGAGAGGAGGGGCCGGCCGGCGGCGAGTGGAGGGAGGACGGATCGAGGAGGAAGGCGGAGCGAGGAGGGGGCGGCCAGCGGCGAGTGGAGGGAGGACGGAGGAGGAGGCCGGTACCGAGTCCAGCGAGGAGGATGAGGCGACAGCGGCGCAGATCAGGGGAGGGGCGACGGGGGAGGACCGGCGGCGCGGGGGGTGAGGAGGAGACCGTGAGTGTGTGTGAGTCTGATCTGTGGATGAGGCTAGTGAGATCTGTAGTTAATTTAGCAGTAGCGATTATTGCCTGAATGCTCTGCTGCTACGTTACGTAGCAGTAGCACTGTCTATTTTAATGCGCTGCTGCTACAACTGGCCTCGCGGCGGCGTCGTGGGAATTTTAGCAGTAGCGCCGCTTGGAGTGCGCGCGCTACTGATAAACTTGTTTCAGCAGCGAGTTTCCACAGCCCGCGCTACTGCTACTTAGCAGCAGCGCCTGATTTTATACCGCGCTGCTCATAAGATTCTGTTTATAGGCTTTTCCCTAGTAGTGTATTTTTGTTTTATGTAGTAACTAACCGAAAATGAAATAATACAACTTTTTAATTGTGTTTTAAATCTTTTCTGTGTAAATGATTTTTAGTACATGAAATTCTTTGTAAAATGATGTGAATTATACTCTGAGATATTAGTTATATCTTGCATGGGAATTGATTCTAAAGAGATGGTTTTGGCAGGATAAATTCACTCACATGCTATTGAAAGTGGACTTGACACACTTGAAATTTGCTTCAATTAATTTGGCGTTGACCATTTTTGTGAATTTTTTATCAGTAACGACAATTTTAGAAATAGTTAATGATATATAGTGAATGAATGAACCACAGAGAGAATTCTTTCAGGAAGATTAGTTATGTTTTGTACAAGACAATTAGCAATAACTCAACTGTGAAAGTGATAATCTACTTGACTCGATGTGAAATATTCAACTAACAAATAACTCAATCTAGCTAAAACATGAGCTACAGGTGGAAAAACAATGGACAATAATAGGGGTTGCTTTGCTAAAGAATGATGAGACAGTCTTTCGTAGGTGGGGTCAATGTTATTCGATTTACGAGTTATGAATTCTCTCTTCAGAAACAAAGAAACAAAGCCATTCAGATGATACATGCTCCCAGCATTAGTGAAGTCATTATGGACCAATTGGTAGAACATATCATTGTAAGTGGCACAACATACAAGTTGATAGTTATAATTCAAACATTTTTTAAATGGCCCTATTCCTTTGTGTGTATATGACTAAAGGGCATATTGCTTCTTCAGTCTCATTTGAGTATATAAGGCGTGCATGCAATTTTAAGAATACTCTCTCTTTTGCTCTCATTTATTTGTTGTCTTTCGAGAATGGATATTTCTTCACTCATACCCGAGACACAAATAAAAGGAAGCCACATCAATATAGAAGCAACTATTTTGGCTAATAGTTGAATGGGCAATTTGTGTTTCCTCGATGCTCCATGATATTTAAGCTAGCATTTTAAGAAATTGAAAGATGTTCCAAACATTCTCTTTCACTATTGCGGCTTAATGAGGGTGAGCCATGCGGTGGCTGAGATCATCGCCTTGGGATTGACCATCATACATATTGTGATAGGGTGGACACCACGCTCACTATCAGTGAGGGTGGAAAGATGGATATGTAGTGACACGAGTAGGGCGCCATATTGAA
Organism: Triticum urartu; assembly: GCF_003073215.2. NCBI lineage: Eukaryota > Viridiplantae > Streptophyta > Magnoliopsida > Poales > Poaceae > Triticum > Triticum urartu. The sequence continues at coordinate 20,913,360 of NC_053027.1, read as the reverse complement.
ATAGAGGATGTAGACCCGCGGGAGTCTTGAGCCATGCTTACTGGGCTAGGGGCAGGTTTTTTTCTCCAGTTGCAACGCAGAGGAATGTTTGCTAGTAGAATTAAAGCACATAAGCTTGGGGAATCATGTAGTAGATTGTCTAACTAAGGGTTACGACTCAAGTAATATAATTTAGCTTGTAACAAGATGGAAATGATAGATACTTCTCTCCCTTCTCAGGGGGAGTGGTTTTTTGAGAAGTCGAGGGGGAGTGTTGGTTTTAGTCTATCTGGGGGTGTGTCTATGGGTTTGGACGAAATTAAAGTGCCACGCTTATGTATATCCACTCATACTTGTAGGCTGTACCTAGAGACACTAGTGCAGAACCGGGCTTTAGCGCCGGTTCGTAAGGGTCTTTAGTGCCGGTACCACAACCGGCACTAAAGAGTGGGGACTAAAGGTCCCCCCCCTTTAGTACCGGTTCATCACGAACCGGCACTAAAGTGCCACCACGTGGCACGAGCCAGGCCCGGGTGCGTGCAGGACATTAGTACCGGTTGGTAACACCAACCGGTACTAAATGTTTGGGGGTGTTTTGGTATTATTTTTTATTTTCCCTTTAATTTTGTGTTTTCAATTTAATTTAGTTGTTATTTTAGTTGTTAAATCATTAGGTGAAAGTACCACAGATTAGTTTCGACTGGATGCATGTGGATCCTCTAGCTAAGTGATCAAGTATATGTCATATCCACATATTAAGTGATCAAGTATAATATGGATATGGCATATACTTGATCTCTTAGCTAGGATCCATCCAGCTGATCAAGTATAATATGTGGTTTCTTTCATAAATGATATAATAACTCATCATCATCATCATCATATTAACATAAAAACTCTTGCATCATATCATCAACAACAGTAAACTAGCTAGCTAAAAATCATCAGAGTCGTCATTACCACTGTTTAATCATCATAGTCATTACCGCTATCTAATCAGCACCAACACTAGCTTAAAGAAAAAAACATTCACTTGTACCAGAAGCAAAGATATCATCGAGTTCAACATGGTCATCAAATTATAAGCGTTCATAAAACCACAAAAGCAAATCACCTTTTGAGATTAAGTTCAGGACGAAGAACACGGACATGAGAGGACAAAAGTACTAAGAGCATGAACTAGCTAAATCACTCCTGCTGCTCTCTCTCAGGTAAAATAGCATAGAACATGTATAGCTATCCTGATTCATCATACTGGAGCATGCAGATGAACCTGTCTCCTAATCGTGGGATGCGCTTCTCATTGCTGCCCCCTAGTACTTCTCTGGGATCGTTAACAATTTTGCTCCAATCTTTCACTACTAAGCATTCATCGCTTTTAGAAATCCTGAATGCACTCATGTGCAATGTAGGATATTTTGGCCGTAAGCTAACCATTGACATGTGACCTTTAGTCTCGATCCACTGAGGCACAACCGTCATCGGGAGTCCCTATTGAAGAACATCGTATAGTAATTAATATACTTAGCAATGAAAGTTTAGCAAAAAAATAATGTATGCAAAAGATGCACTGAGGCCGAATAGTAAAAATCTTACCATCTTTTGTAAATAGATGTGACCGTAGTTCAATACGATCACTATTGGTCGCACGTTTTGAGTACTAACATTTCTAAGTGCAGGAAGAAAATTTGTCTTAACAGTATGAAGATCCTCAAGCCATGAAACATAATGACTTATCTCCTCGCAGTTTAGTTCAGCTCCGGGACAATAGTAGGTCCTGTCTACCAAGCGCGGGACATGTTTGCTTGAATGGAAATAAGCTGTCAATAGAAATTAGTTGTCAACTATTTTTGAATAAACAATATCAAAGACATAAATATGGTTGAGAAACTCACATAATGGTAGAACTGGAGGCGTCTGCACATCGACCCAGATGTCTCTATTACCTTCAATATCATATTCTGGATGAATATAAAAGGTGATAACCATATCAGGCTCAAATGCATAAGCCTTGCGTAGTGCTTGCCAAGTTTTGCATTCAAAATAGGTGTACGTGTCTGCATTGAATAATTTGACGTTAAAAGTATAACCATGATCGGTCTTTAGGTAAACTCTCTTTACCTCCATAGTTTCCATAGCACTAAAACCTATCTTATCCAAGAGAAATTTCTTGCATGGCAGGGGATGCGCTACTAGAATAGTGAAAATTTAAAATTATAAGTTGAAGTAAATGAAGCATATATAAGTCACGCTTAATTACGAAAAAAGACTTATCGTTGTGACTTACTGTATCCACTTCGAAGGTCTCATCTAGCTTGATGCTGAAGCGCCTATCATCAACAAGGAAATTTCTGTCGCACAGGCCGCGCTGGTCTTCACAGTATTCGCACTTAATGAAATCTTTTTCGTCGTCAGACGACATTTCCTATGTTCATATAGGTGAAACATTAAAGACTTACTAGTTCTATTAATTCAACTACTTCTATTAGTTCAACTAGTTCTATTAATTCAATTAATTCAACTAAGCATTTAATAAAAATAAATTTTTTCTATTAATTTTATTACTAAAATAAAGTAGCTAGTTCTATATAGTAATATTTTAATTAGATCATCAAATCTCAGATATCCAAATTTTCATACTAAAAATAAACTAGTTCTATTAATTCAACTAATTCAACTAAGAATTTACAAAAAATAAAATAGTTCTATTAATTTTCTTACTAAAATATATAAAGTAGCTATATATAGTAATATTTTAATTAGATCATCAAATCTCATATACCTAAATTTTCTTACTAAAAATAAACTAGTTCTACTAAGCACTTACTAAAAATAGACTAGTTATATTAATTCAACTAGTTCAAATAATCTCATATACCTAAATTTTCTTACTAAAAATAAACTTGTTCTATTAATTTTCATACTAAAAATAAATTAGTTATATTAATTCAAATAGTTCAAATCTCATATATATACCTAATTAATATCTAGCAAATTCATCTAAAATTGACATTAGTATCTAACATATTTTCCATATAATTCATCTAACATTAGCATTCTAACATTCTTATCTACGTAATTCATCTAAAATTAATCTAAACAACCAAAAACAGAAAATAAGTAAAAATATATGTGTTTGTGTATGTGTGTATGTGTGTGTGTGTGCGAGCGGGGGGCGGCGGCGTACGGGCGCGGCGCGAGACGGCGATGCGACAGGGACGACGCGACGACGAGCGGCGGGCCGGGGGCGATGGCGCATCGAGACGGCGACGTAGTACTGGGCGGCGGCGACGGGCGGCGGGGGCGACTGCGGTGACGGCGACGACAGGTGGCGGGGGCGGCGAGGGCGGCGGGGACAGCGAGGGTGGTGCGCGATGGGCGACGGTGCGGCGGCGGCGGCAATGTCACGCGAAGAAGTTGGAGAAGAAGTGGGTCGATGAAACTGATTTTTTCGTAAGTGTCACATATATAGGATGGGCCTTTAGTACCGGTTGTAGACACCAACCGGTACTAAAGGCCAATTTTCGCCAGGTCAAGCGGCGGGAAACGGCCCCATTTAGTACCGGTTCGTGGCTTGAACCGGTACTAAAGGCCCCCACATTAGTACCGGTTCGAGCCACCAACCGGTATTAATGGTTGTGCGCTGTCACCGGCGGTGCACAATGTTTAGTCCCACCTCGCCGAGCGAAGGGCAGCCGCACTGGTTTATAAACCCAGCTGCACTGGTTTAGTCCCCCATATAGTTTTTTTTCTTTTCTGCATTATTTATTTTCTTTTTTTATTTTTCAGTAAATTTTTTATATAGTTTTCGTCTTTTCTGTTTTATTTATTTTCTTCGATTTATTTCTGAGTAGTTTTTTTGCTGTATTTAGTTTATTTGTGAATATAACAATTTTTTATATAGTTTTTTCTTTTCTGCATTATTTATTTTCTTCTATTTAGTTTTGAGTAAAATTTTAATATAGTTTTCGTCTTTTCTTTTTTATTTATTTTCTTCTATTTATTTCTGAGTAGTTTTTTTGCTGTATTTAGTTTCTTTGTGAATATAACAGTTTTTTATATAGATTTTTTGTTTTCTGCATTATTTATTTTCTTCTATTTATTTTTGAGTAAATTTTTTATATAGTTTTTCTATTTTCTGTTGTATTTATTTTCTTCTATTTATTTCTAAGCAATATTTTTTGCTGTATTTAGTTTCTTTGTGAATATTTTCTGTTGGATTTGTGTTTGCGAGTGTGTCTTTGTGTCGTTTGTTTGCTTTCTCGCCGTTGGTTTTGTTTGGTTTTGTGCTTGTGAGACCTAAGTTCCAGACATATGGTGTAAGACATATGCTACCTTTGTTATCTTATATATGTGTTATGCACCTCAGTATCTTATAGCTTGCATGCTTATCCTATCATAGATGTGTTCTCATATATCTTGCTTAGGTTGTTGGTCTCTAAAATATAGGGGGAGCCGTGATCCTAGTATGTATGCCGTGAAGTCCAAAGCACTTATCTAGTGTGCACAACATCTAGGGGGAGCCTGTCTATATTTTAAGAGACGTGGGTTCTCTTGTATTCTATGTCTTTACTCTTTTCTATGCAAATCCCGTATTGTCATCAATCCACCAAAAAGGGGGAGATTGTAAGGGCATATTTATCCTTACGGTGTTTTGGTGATTGATGACAATGCATTTGCGGACTAATCGGGTGCTTTGAGTTCTTTCAGATATTCATCTTTCGGCACGAAACGATTATTTCCCCTCGGCGCTCTACTCAAGACGGTGTAGCTTCTTTCGTGACTTTGTTGGTGGACTAAGTTTCGTAGTAGTCACCGTACTATCAAGAGGGGATCTGCTTCGGTATGGTTTGGGTGGAATCAACACGTACACGTTCTTCTCTCACCCACCGTTTCTTTCCGTCTCTCTCGAGCTTCTCTTTTCTCCCCTATGTGTCTTTTCCTGGACCCAGCGGTAGTACCGCGGGCCACAGCGGTAGTACCGCTGAGGCTCACTAAGCGGCAGTACCGCTCCTCGGAGCGGTAGTACCGCTTTGTGGCCTCAGCTGCAGTACCGCTGCGGCTCCGTGCTCCTACCGCCTCGAATCGAGTGCGCATTTTCTCGTGTCGGGTTTTACGGCACTAGCTCCAGTATAGCGGTAGTACGGCTAAAGCTCAGTAAGCGGTAGTACCGCTCCTCGGAGCGGTAGTACCGCTGGATGGCCTCAGCCGCAGTGCCGTTGTGGCTCCGTGCTCCTACCGCCTCGACTCGAGTGCGCATTTTCTCGTGTCGGGTTTTACGGTACTAGCTGCGGTAGTAGTGGCGGTAGTGCTGCTTGTGAGCGGTAGTACCGCCCTGCCTCCGCGGTAGTACCGCTCTGGGTCCCAGCCCCAGCCCCTTCTCTTCTAGCACGGCAGTACCGCTGAGGGGGAGCGGTAGTACCGCTTATGAGCGGTAGTGCCGCCCTGCCCCCGCGGTAGTACCGCTCTCTGCGGGGCTGAGTGGGGGGTAACGGTTGGATTGTTCCCCCCACTATAAAAGGGTGTCTTCTTCCCCCCTTTGACCTACCTCTTCCACCATTAAAGCTCCATTATTGCTCCAAGCTCCATTTTCACCCGATCTCACTCCCTAGCCAACCAAACTTGTTGATTTGCTCGGGAGTGGTTGAGAAGGCCCCGATCTACACTTCCACCGAGAGATTTTTGATTCCCCCACTCATCCTTAGCGGATCTTGTTACTCTTGGGTGTTTGAGCACCCTAGATGGTTGAGGTCACCTCGGAGCCATATTCCGTTGTGGTGAAGCTTCATGGTCTTGTTGGGAGCCTCCGATTAAGTTGTGGAGTTTGCCCCAACCTTGTTTGTAAAGGTTCGGTCGCCACCTTCAAGGGCACCAATAGTGGAATCACGGCATCTCGCATTGTGTGAGGGCGTGAGGAGAATACGGTAGCCCTAGTCGCTTCTTGGGGAGCATTGTGCCTCCACACCGCTCCAACGGAGATGTACTTCCCTTCAAAAGGAAGGAACTTCGGTAACACATCCTCGTCTTCACCGGATCCACTCTTGGTTATCTCTTACCTTTACTTGTGCAAACTCTTTAGTGTTTGTTCCCTTGCTTGCTTGTGTGCTTATTGTTGTTGCATCATATAGATTGTTCACCTAGTTGCACATCTAGACAACCTACTTTGATGCAAAGTTTATTTTGGTAAAGAAAAGTTAAAAATTGGTAGTTGCCTATTCCCCCCCCCCCCTCTAGTCAACCATATCGATCCTTTCACACATGCTATGCGGGTGAAATGATGATACCATGCCAAGTTCCAACATTTTCAGAGTTCATTTTGTAGTGATTTTCAATTTCACCGTCATTTAGCTCTCTAAACAAATCGGTAAATGACTGAAAAACAACAAATGATGTCAGAACGTGTTGGAAATTGATGACGTCGCTTTGAATGATACATACTGAACGCAAAAATAGGCTGGAGTTCAAATAAATTTAAAAAACATTGAAGTGCCCAGGTAACAGATGAGTTCTCGTCCGAAACCATGATACTCCGAAAGTGATTGTCCAGTTTGTACACGAGGTGCGTCCAGTTTTCGCCGTGACCCTCTCTACTCTTTTGCACATGCTATGCGGGTGAAATGATGATACCATGCCAAGTTCCAACATTTTCAAAGTTCATTTTGTAGTGATTTTCAATTTCACCGTCATTTAGCTCTCTAAACAAATCGGTAAATGACTGAAAAATAGCAAATGATGTCGGAACGTGTTGGAAATTGAGGACGCCGCTTTGAATGATGCATACTGAACGCAAAAATAGGATGGAGTTCAAAAAAGTTTAAAAAACATTGAAGTGCCTGTGTAACAGATGAGTTTCTCGTCCGAAACCCTAGTACTCCGAAAGAGATTGTCGAGTTTGTACACGAGGTGCGTCCAGTTTTCGCCGTGACCCTCTCTACTCTTTTGCACATGATATGCGGGTGAAATGATGATATCATGCCAAGTTCCAACATTTTCAGAGTTCCTTTTGTAGTGATTTTCAATTTCACCATCATTTCGCTCTCTAAACAAATCGGTAAATGACTGAAAAACAGCAAATGATGTCAGTACGTGTTGGAAATTGATGACGTTGCTTTGAATGATGCATACTATTAGGGATATACCCCGCGGTATGACCCGGCCAGAAGTATGACCCGGCCGGACTTGGCGGCTCACAGAGACCCGGCACGTATTTGGTGACTTATTGATGACCCCAACGGCGGATCAGATAGAAGACTAGGCCCAAGGCCCAGAAGTCCGGCTCATGTTATGGTGGGCTGGTTTACGAGGAAAGCCATAAGGAGCTTTCCCTTAAGGGGGCAGACTAGGATTCTACTTGTAATAGACTAGTCCTAATTCTAATAGGACTCCACATGTAATCCGCCCCTTCAACTTATAAAAGGAGGGGCAGGGCACCCCAAGAGGGACAAGCATGAAACAATAATCTCTAGGGTTAGACACAATTAGAGGAGAGCCGTCTTACCGGTGACTCTTTCATAAGCATAATGAGATCTAGCCACAAACAGCATGTAGGGCTATTACCGAATGATGTTTCCTGGGACCCGAAGCTCTCTAAATCCTTGTCTTGTGTTGCGTCTCTCGATTCCGCTCAACCCCTCTCAAGCTACTACAAAGATACGTTGGCCTCACGATTAAGTCCTCACACTAGGACATCTGCCCTGACAATTCCACGACAGTTGACGCCCATCATGGGGCCTGCGCACGGTGGTGTTAAGTTCTTGGAGGGATTTCTCTCAAGGATCGAGAAGCTCGCAATTAGCCAGATGAAGAAGAACCGGCACGGAAGAATCGTGCAGGATGACCCGGCATGGGACAATTTTTGAGCAGAACTGACGTGTTCATCGTTTTATGATCAGAGTCATGAATAATTCTATCGGGTCAAAACCAGAGCTAGGGTTGCATGCGGCCGCCGCAGGCGCCGTACGGATCCGCTAGCCAGATCGTCTCGGAGGACGGCCGCAAATCGCCAATCTAAAGCTAGCAAGACTTTCCGCTGCAAACAGTCTGAATACTACCCTGAACACCGAACCATATATCAGATTAAGTCCCGAGCCGCGTTCTGTCTTGATGGCTGATACAATTTTCAAATCGGAGCGATTGATGCTGTTCTATGTCATCGCATAAAAAAAGGGACCACCAAAGAGTGGCCGGAGCACGGAAGTTCATAGGCGTACGTTGCCAATCGTGCGTACATGTGCTTGGGTTACAGCAATGAAAAAAGAATTGATCAGAACCGGAAGCGGATAACGACCCCGTTCCGGATTGACCGAATCGGGCTGCCTCTGTTGCTTCGCAGCTTCTGCCGAGACCGTATGGAATTCCGAGGACCATGATCGAGTAGCGGCCGCCTTGGCGTACGTACACGGGGGCACGAGCACGCCTGATCTGCTCCTGTTTATCCACTCCCATCAAACCTCAGCTGATGGATCAAGTCCCGGGGCAGCAATCGGTAACTTTTCCGGGTGAACTAGCAAGGTACTAGTAGTGCGTACCAGCTCAGTGGGTAATACGTGAGTACTGATCGCTTTTGGAATAATTCATGTGGAGGACAAATCAAATCCAAAGTACTTCCAATAGTACTCCAATAGCGCCTGATGAAGGCACTTTGCTTAAGTACTATTCCAACAATTGTTTCAAACGGTGGCTGACCGTACATCAACCCCAGGAGCGACAGTTAAGATTAAAAAAAATTTCAGCATATATCAGAAAATTTGTTCATTGCTGTCCGGCATGCCGCAACATGCATGGGACTCTGACAGAATCACCACCCTGTTGACTCACATCGGCTGGCCTTCAAGTCACCAGTCTGCCGTTGCCGACCGGGCGTTGCTGTGGTTTGCCGCGTCGTGAACTCGCCTGAGCCGCCGTGATGGCCCATTGCTGATTCTGCCGCAAGCTGCCGCCGCTGTCGAGCCATCCTCACTTCACCGGTTTCCGTCGGACCGGGCCTGAACCGCCGTCTCAAAGTTTGTTGCTGTCCCTGCCTTGAGCTGACCGCCTTGGAGTCGCCACCGTCTGCCTGGCCGGGTCTACTTCAGTCGCCGCTGCGAGCCGCCGTCACCTCGGTGATTCGTCGTGTACCGCCGTTCGCTTCTGCCGAGAGCCGCCTCAACCTCACTATGCCGGCTTCCGTGACGTGGCCGTCATTGGCACTCCTCTGCCTATGCTTGACTTTGCTCCACGGCCGTTGGTTTTGGCCGTCGTCTCTTTGTCTGCCGAGGACTTTGCCACTTCGCCGCCGTATGGAATCATCTCTCACGTCTACAGCCGCCATCGGGTCCCCTGTACGAGCTAAATCGCCGCGCCGCCTCCGTGCAACCCGGCCGTAACGACCCTTGCCAGTAAGCCGCTGCGGCTTAAAACCGCCGCCCCCGATCGCGTCACCTCTAGCACGCCAATCTCAACCCGCAACGGGCTGCCGCGGCCCGAGCCGCCTTGCCTTGTTCCTCCGGCCACTGCACCAAGCCGTTCTGGCAAGCCACCGCTGTAACCCGCCGGCGCGTTTTCTCGCTGTTGTGACCGCGACTCTGCCTCCGCCGGTGAACCGGCCTACAACTACAGAGCCACCACCCCTTTTGTCATGCTTTGAACCGCCTTTGCTGTATCCGTGGGGGCACGTTGAGCCGGCCGACTGATTTTTTCGACGCTACAGCCGTTGACGAGCCTCTACAATTGCTGGAGGTGTTTGAAGCACTGTATAACATGGTTGCGTGCAAGGCTTTTCAGTTTTTGCAAGCAATACGGAAAGCCATCTACACTACAAGTCAAAATTCTTTGTGTTCGGCTGCTATGCAATGTCGGGATAGAAGCAGTATTTTCCAAAGACGGCAATGATGCAGGAAAGAATACGGAGCAGTTTCAAAAAAAAGAGAAAAAAAGGGGGCCCCGACCTCGAGGGAGACCCGGACGTGGATAAGTCAAGCCTGCTACGATTTGGAGAGCCACCCACGACCGTGACTCACCTTGCTCCGCACCTGTGAGCCGCCGCCCCGAGCAGTTTCGTTATAATGAAAAAAAAACACTTTTCATCATGTCAGAAGATATACGGGGCGTTCGCGAGGTGAAGATTACACAGACTATGGCAAACTCTGGCAAAGCCCTTAAAAGGATCTAACACAAAAATTCTTGGTTATCTACGGACGCCGTATAGTGATCATCCGTCGTATAAAATCAGGTGGTATTCATCCTATATATTTTTGTTAAGTACATGTTAATTTCCTTCGACAAACAAACTACTTCGCTCTGCTGTATTTTTTTTGTATTGTTCACTACAAATGTGGTTTATACCACGGGTGTGGAGCACGTACTGACAACATTGTGCCCCGTGTTCGTTCGTGTCACATTACCCGGTAAATGGACGTGTGCAAGATGCCACCCCTATAGCCCGGTCTACGTCGACTCACCGGGACCGCGTCTACGATCGACTCGCCCGTTCGCTCCGGCTTACAATGCCGCGGCCGACTCATCTCTCCAAACCGCTTCTGATGCTGCGGTTGTTTTGCTGTCCGCCCTGCGGTCTGGCCTATTCAAAGTGTCGGGTTGACTAACGGACTTTACGCATAGATCATCTGCCGTTCACAAATATCAGGTGATATCCATCTAAATTTATCATATTAACACTTATTGTTTTTTGTCAAAGAACAAATGCTCTACCCTGTAATATTTTTACACAGGACAATTTGTTATGCCATTATACCGCGGATACGGAGTGCGTGCACTAGCATTCGTTTATGCCACGCTGCTCGACAGACATGCGTGCAAGCCGCCATTCCCGCGAGCCAGTCCGCATCAACTCGTCAGGACCGCGCGAATTGCCCAATAAAGCGCGCACAGGCCGCCGTCCCCTGCAATCCGGTCTACGTCAACATACGGCCGACTCGCCCGTCTGCACCGGCTTACAACGCCGGTGCCGACTCTCCCCGTCTGCACCGGCTTACAACACCGCGGCCGGCTCATCTGTGTTCTCCCGCGACCGACTCGGCCATGATTGATTTCAGCTTCACGATGGTGATCATCAACTCTGCGGCGCATAATTTCCGGCCTAACAAATCAGGTGAAATCCATCCATTATATTTTTATATTATATATTTCTTTCTTTAAAAGAGCAATTACTTTGGCTTGCAAGTTTTCCAATGCAGGACAAATTGTCTACTGTAAAAAGGGATTATTATATCACTAAGCTACTGAATAACTCGTGCGGTCCTCGAGTCGTCTTGAGACTTGGGGGCTACAATGACATGACTCGGGAACTCCGGGTCATTGGAGGGATTGATAACCCGGTTCCGGAGGACACCGCCATATTGATGAAAATTTAAAGGCCATCAGAAAGTTGTCGGTTCAAAATAAAGATTCCGGTTTAAAATCCGGTTCAAGAGACATCTCTCTCCCGCAAACCTTTGAATCTCTCAAATCCGGTTCAAACATCCGGCTCAAGGTAAATTTGTCTGTTACAAAGCTGCTTTTGAAGCTCTCAAATCTGGTTCAAACATCCGGCTCAAGGACAATCTATATCCCACAAAGTTTTGAAGCTTTCAAATCCGGTTTTAAAGTTCCGGTTCAAAAAGAATTAATCTCTCGCAAGATTCGAGTTCTCGGAAAAGATTAAAGGTTGCCAAAGAGAACTTGCTGCCATAATGCGCGGTTCAAACATGGGTATCCTGCTTTACGACTTATCTTATTATGGTCACTTGGGGGCTTCCTGCTCATCGAGCATAGCTGTCGGTACCCTCTTGATCAGCGCGATGCCAAAATTTATATGGTCACTTGGGGGCTTCCTGTTCGTATTCGAACCAAAGAGAACATAGCTGTCGGTACCCTCTTGATCGGCACACTACCAAACTCACTAGGGGGCTTCTTGATCGTATTCGAATCATAGCTTAACCCCTTTTGGGTCCGACTTGGATCGTATTCGAATCAGGGTCGTTAAAAACCTCTCAAGGTCATTTGGGGGCTTCCTGTTCAAACATAGGTCGTATTCGAACCAAAGAGAACATAGTTATCGCTACCCTCTTGATCAGCGCAACGCCAAAGCCACTGGGGGCTACATGATCGTATTCGTATCCTGGCTTAACCCCTTTGGAACGGTTTACTGATCGTATTCGAATCAGAAACCTCGATTTTTATTAGGTTTAAGTTTTTGCAAACAATCTTTGGTTTTGTCTTGAGCCCTTTTTGCTCATATCTGAAGTATATGTGTGTGGTTTCTATTAACCTGGCTCGACTTTTGACGATAAGTCGCCATATATGACAATCATAAACATTTGGAAGTCTCGGCAGTACGATTGCGTTATCACCCTTACTGCATAGGTATCCTAAACCGGCGTACGATTCAATATCACAGGAACCAGTTTTCCAAACCGGATTATATTATTCAAATCTTTAATAGCCAACATGGCTGGATTTTTCATGGTTATCAATAACCAATATTATGATTGAGGTTTTCAAAGTCGCTTCAGCGCGATGAATATTATTTTATCAATGGATATAATTTATTCTACAATGGAAGGAATAGTCCCGAGTCGCTGCAGGCTTACGACCCAGCACTTGGGGGCTACATTATTCAAATTGAGATTACATCAAAATATGCAAGTCCCATGTCACTGCCACCATGCACCATGGCACTTGGGGGCTAATGCAAAGTCATTTTTACTGGCCTTATTGAAGACCTGACTCATCACATTATAATGAGCCGGCCCTTGGGGGCTACCAATTGCTCCTGTCAAAATTCAAGGTACACAAGCCTCAGTCCATTATATTGAAAGATCCACTACTCAATTGGTAGAGTACAAAGCTCTTAACCTTATGGACGTGGGTTCAAGCCCCATGGTGGAGATTACATCATATGATGTTATTATCAATGAATTATATACAAAGTCCCAGCTCAGTATTATCTTACCGAGCCGGCCCTTGGGGGCTACACGTTGCTGCTCAAGTCTACATGATCATATTTACAAAGTCCCTGCTCATTATTTCTTAATGACCTGACCCTTGGGGGCTACATTGGTTGAAGTTTTTATGGGCATCAGGCAATTACAAGTCCCAGGTTGCTGCAAGCATGACAACCCGACACTTGGGGGCTACATATATGAAGTATTCAGTCTTTACTAGTGACTGAGATGAACAAACATGGATTTCTTCAAAGTGGTAGTATTTATATTGAAGCAAGTCTTAAGCCATCACTTTGTTTTGCTCAAGACTTGGGGGCTACAGATAATATGGATATAAGGGAGAAATGTTTTCCAATTTTCAGTTTTGAGCAAACCAGATTGATCCGGTGTCTGCAACAATCATGACCCGGCGTCCCCAACAATCATGACTCGGCGTCACCAATAACTATGACCCGGCGTCGGCAACAATTATTACCCGGTGCTATCAATATTTACAAACCGGATATTTTGGCAATGATAAACCGACAAGTTCTACAAGCCGGCTGAAAATCAGATGAGTATTTCAAGACCAATATTTTTTTAAGCATTGGGAGCTGAATCAAATATTCTTCACAATATATTTCTGTGAGAAGCCAATTGATTATGAAGCTGGTCTATTGACCCGGACTTTCTAGAAGGAGGAAATAACAAGGACTTAAGGGTGATCAGGATCAGTTTAACATGGATAAATCCAAATTAAACTGGGGGCTAATGTCGGGGATATACCCCGCGGTATGACCCGGCCGGAAATATGACCCGACCGGACTTGGCGGCACACAGAGACCCGGCACGTATTTGGTGACTTACTGATGACCCCAACGGCGGGTCAGATAGAAGATTAGGCCCAAGGCCCAGAAGGCCAGCTCATGTTATGGTGGGCCGATTTACGAGGAAAGGCATAAGGAGTTTTCCCTTAAGGGGGCAGACTAGGATTCCACTTGTAATACACTAGTCCTAATCCTAATAGGACTCCACATGTAATCCGCCCCTTCAACTTATAAAAGGAGGGGCAGGGCACCCCAAGAGGGACAAGCAAGAAACAATAATCTCTAGGGCTAGACACAATTAGAGGAGAGCCGTCTTACCGGTGACTCTTTCATAAGCATAATGAGATCTAGCCACAAACAGCATGTAGGGCTATTACCGGATGATGTTTCCCGGGGCCTGAAGCTGTCTAAATCCTTGTTTTGTGTTGCGTCTCTTGACTCCACTCAACCCCTCTCAAGCTACTACAAAGATGCGTTGGCCTCACGATTAAGTCCTCACACTAGGACATCTGCCGTGACAATTCCACGACACATACTGAATGAAAAAATAGGCTGGAGTTCAAAAAAGTTTAAAAAACATTGAAGTGCCTGTGTAACAGATGAGTTCTCGTCCGAAACCCTGATACTTCGAAAGAGATTGTCCAGTTTGTACAGGAGGTGCATCCAGTTTTTGTCGTGACCCTGTCTACTCTTTTACACATGCTATGTGGGTGAAATGATGATACCATGCCAAGTTTCAACATTTTCAGAGTTCATTTTGTAGTGATTTTCAATTTCACAGTCATTTAGCTCTCTAAACAAATCGGTAAATGACTGAAAATGAGCAAATGATGTCAGAAAGGGTTGAGAGTTGATGACGTCGCTTTGAATGCTGCATACGGAATGCAAAAAAGTCTAGAGTTCAAATAAGTTTTAAAAAATGAAGTAACCGCGTAACAGACGAGTTCTTGTCCGAAACCCAGATACTCCGAAAGAGATTGTTCAGTTTGTACACGAAGTGCGTCCAGTTTTTGTTGTAACCCTCTCTACTCTTTTGCACATGCTATGGCGGTGAAATGATGATACCATGCCAAGTTTCAACATTTTCAGAGTTCATTTTGTAGTGGTTTTCAATTTCACGGTCATTTAGCTCTCAAAACAAATCGGTAAATGAATGAAAAATAGCAAATGATGTCAGAAAGCGTTGAAAATTGATGACGTGGCTTAGAATGGTGCGTACTGAACACAAAAAAAATCTGGAGTTGTAATAAGTTTAAAAAATGAAGTGCTTGTGTAACAAATGAGTTTTCGTCCAAAACCAGCCCTTATACTTCCAAAGAGATTGTCCAGTTTATACACGAAGTGCATCCAGTTTTTTCCGTAACACAAAAAGTCCGGAGTTGTAATAAGTTATTGAAAATAAGAAAGATGCGCAATGCTCGTTAATTAGCTTCAAGCCTTTCGGAATAGTGTAGAATGCACTGCACATAGCTCTGTGCAATCTATGCTATTCTGAAAGGCTTGAAGCTAAGCAACATGCAGGTGAGCATTGCGCCTCTCCTTCATCATCTATGCACTTATGGCTTATAAACCGCTCCTACTGCCTCTCTCTTCGCGAGGTGGGACTAAAAATCAGCTTACTAAGAAACTCTAGTACCGATTCATGCCATGAACCGGTACTAAAGGTGTTCGTGGGGCCCCAGCTCGAGCACAACCTGACACAACCTCATTAGTACCGGTTTGTGGCATGAACCGGTACTAAGGTTACCCACGAATCGGTACTAATGATCTCTGCCCGCCTAGCCGTTGGAACCGGCACTAATGGACATATTAGTGCCGGCTCAAATTCAAACTGGCACTAATGTGCTTTACATTTGACCCTTTTTCTACTAGTGAGATCAAGAGAGTGTTCAAGATGTTCCCTCAAGAGACAACAAAATCTTAGTGTGAATAATGTCATCTGAGTTACACCGTCATTCATAAAATGTGTTAACTTCATTACTCTAGATGCTTGGTCATGTATTGATAGTAATAGCCCGTGTGACATGTAGTAAAAAGTGTTAACTTCATTACTCAAATGCATAGTCATAAATTGATAGTAATGTCTCATGTAACATATAGTCACACTACTAGGGAAAACCCTAGTAATAGCGCGGGTTTTGGGGCTATTAGCAGCGCGGGCAGCCGCGCTACCAATAAGGCGCTATAGCTAACTGTTAGTAGTAGCGCAGTCCGTACATACGCTACTACTCTAGACTGTATCAGCAGCACATTTTTGAAACGCGCTACTATTAATTAGTTGTAGTGATTTCCTTGCCCCGCACTACTGCTATATATTTCATCATTTCCCCTGGCTTCCTACCCCGTTTCAGCTTCAATAAACAGCAATTTCCAGATACTAGGTACTACTAGATATCAATTTCATAAAGCATTATAGGTACTAGGTAGTACTCCCTTGGTTCCAAATTACTCCTCGTGGTTTTAGTTCAAATTTGAACTAAAACCATGACGAGTAATTTGGAACCGAGAGAGTACTAGATAATAATTTCATATATACTCAACATGCATCCTCAAGCAGTACAAGGTGATATCGACGACCATCATCATATGTAGTTCTAGATAATATCGACGATGATCATCATATGTAGTTCTACATGATATCGACGACGATCATCATATGTAGTTCTAGATGATATAGCCACACACACACATGTAGTTCTAGATGATATCGACGACGATCATCATCCTCAAGCCTGGGCGGTTGGTGTTCCTGATAGTAATTAGGATGGCCTGTCCAACACGAAGATTCTTGCCAACAAGGAATCTCTTCCACCCAACCGAGTTTAAGTGTGTGCGACTGTCTGTGTCCATGCGATAAGTACAGGTGGTGACGGTGCCCCTTGCGGTAAGGCGTACTCCAGCTGACCCTTCTTCATCAGGCTCGATACCACAACTCACAGATAGGTTCTTTGGCAATTTCTGAATAAGAAAAACATATCAATTAATAAATAGCCTCGCACATACTCTTGCAAATATATTTCTATTAAGTCTAGATTTCTACACTATCAAAAGACACAGTACTACGCATTTGTACTAACTAATCATGAATTCTACTAATAAGTATATATGGATTATCTACACTATTAATAGTTCATTGGATTCTACACTAATAAGAGCATGTGATCAGACTCTACACTAAAGCATATCATCGACTAGATTCCACAAAGCATATCATTGGACTCTACACTAAGCATATCGTCGGATTCGCTAAGCATATCATCGAATAATTTGCATTTGTAAGTATAACAATAAAGCATATAATATATATATCATCAAATTACTACAGGAAGATTGACCATCATTGGACTCCACAGATACCATTTCATGCCGATCGACCATGGTACTTGTCAGGCGGGTCACGAATGGCACCCCGACAAAGTCATCACGTGGCGGAATTATGTCCCATAGGTTGCACACCTCCTCCTCGCTCAGCCTCATTCTTTGAGCTATGATGGCTTCATGAAGTGGGTTCTCATCATCTTCATCGAGTGGGTCCTCATTATCTTCATCATCTTCGTCATCTTCCACCAGGTTGAGATAAATGACAGCCAGCTTGGGTGTTTCTGCTCTGTAGGAGAAGCTGATCAACTCACCACCAGTAAGACGCATGTGGGCAAGGAAACTGGCCCATCCATCTCCTCCAATCTGCGACATATTGCATCCTTTCTCGACCTCCATAGTGTACGGCCCCCCAGGAGCCTCAAATGTCACAGTGTCTCCTGTCAGCTTGTTGAATTTCAACCTCACATTGCATGGGACGATCTGTGTAAAAAAGCAAAATGACACAATGCAGTAATGCCAACACTAAAAATAAAATAGTTGTTACATTTCATCTAATTTCTTACCGCCGCATGACGAAAACTCGGCTGGAAGTAGATGCCGAACAGCTTGCCAGTTGCAAGGCTGCTGGTGCACCTTGACTTGCACAGTCGACATAGTGGTGGTGGTGGTGGCACCATTTTCCTAAAGCAATATGAGCAAAGGATTAACGATTCACTTCACAGGAAAGAAAAACAGTAGCATGTGATATTTTTGGTTCTTCCGCGAGAAGCAATTTTATGGACAAAGCATTTCAGTGGCACCTATTGCCAAAAAAACTTTTCACAAATATCTACCAAAATAAGGGTACGAACTACCAAGACATTTCATCTCATCTGGCCCCTATTGCCTAAGATAATTGATTAAAAAAACAAGTGGCAAATTAACTAAATTGGCACCTTCATTTTGCCAAAAAATAACTTATTACAAAAAAACAAAAGCATCTACCTATCCATGTACAGAAAAATAACAATAAAATGGTGCATACTAAATCAACTAAATCAACTAGCCTACTAAATCCACTAGCATACTAAATCAACTAAATCAAGATGTTCTAAATCAACTAAATCAACTAGCCTACTAAATCAACTAAATCAACTAGCCTACTAAATCAACTAAATCAAGATGTTCTAAATCAAGTAAATCAACTACATACTAAATCAACTAAATTAAAATGTTCTAAATCAACTAAATCAACTAGCCTACTAAATCAAAATGTAGCAGGGAGGAGGGGTTGTGGATGGAGGAGGGAGGAGGGAGAAGAGAGTAGGACAGAGGAGGAAGACGGAGCGAGGAGGGGCCAGCCGGCAGCGAGTGGAGGGAGGATGGAGAAGGAAGGCGGAACGAGGAGGGGCCGGCCAGCGGCGACTAGAGGGAGGACGGAGGAGGAGGCTGGTACCGAGTCCAACGAGGAGGAGGAGGTGGCGGCGGCGCAGATCGGAGGAGGGGCGACGGGGGAGGACCAGCGTGGGGGTTGAGGGGGAGATCGAGTGAGTGTGAGTGTGAGTGGATCGAATAGGTCGGAGAGTGGGGGAGATGGAATGGCTTAGTAGTAGCGCGCTATAGCAAAAGGCGCAACTGCTAAACGACCTAGCAGTAGCGCCTTTCACAAAGAGCGCGCTACTGCTATGTGTCAACATGTAAAAATAGACATCAAAAATACATTGATCATCAATGATCTTTTTGTGTACAATCTGATTTGTCAATATGAGTCCTCACTAGTTTAGGAACTGCTGTAGACTCATATTGCGGCCACAAATTTTACACATAGAGTTCAATGAAGACCAAGTGGTTGTGAAAGTTTGAGAAGTAACATATTTAAGGTGGTACAAACTCTCTTCACGAAGCGAGGTGGGACTAAATTTTTTAGTAAACTTATCAGTAGCGGTTATTGTGTAAATGCGCTACTACTATGGTCCCTAGCAGTAGCACTCTTCATGCAAGTGTGCTGCTACTAGAACTAGCCTCGCGACGGCGTCGTGGCAATTATAGCAGTAGCGCGTCTTAGAGTGGGCGCGCTACTGATACATTCATTTCAGCAGCGAGGTTTGTGCGCGAGCGCTACTGCTAGTTAGCAGCAGCGCCTTATTGATATCTTTTCCCTAGTAGTGTCAAACTTATTGATATCTTTACTCTGTGAGCCTGTGCGAACTATCGGTCATAAAGTCATGCGTAACATGTAGTAAAAAATAATAATCTTTTTACTACATATGTTGGTGCTATTCAGTGCTCTGGCCTACGTGCGTGCAGCCTAAAAACCCTTGGACTAATTTTTCTATTCATTCCGTAATATGCTTGTTGTACCGTAGTAAAGAAATAATAGATTCGTTTACTACTTAATCTTCCATATAACTTCATGGTAAAACTCTTTGCATTTTGTAGTAAATGTGGTAGACACTTTTACAACTTACTTCGGGGTTTAGGTCCCAGTAGTACCACCAGTCACTACAAGACGGAGGTTTGCATGTAGGGTGGATCTGGTTGGCTGCTTCATTACCTTGGGATGGCCTGGGGGTAGAATAAATTTTAGGGCGCCGTTGTAGGGTAAGGCTTCACCGGAAGTGTCATAGAAAGATTAGCGCCTCTATGCATACTATCGTGTGTGCTGCCTGGCCAGGAGGCTGTTGGTGGTGTTGGGGAGGCTCTATGCAGGAGGAATCGAGTGGGGTTTCACCGGAATCAACAATTCCATTGCGGTGGAGGTACTAGCCGAAGATGAAGGAGACAGACTGGGAAGCTTGCAAGCCTCACCTCATGGAAGGGGTCCACGGTGAGTGCGCTGGAGACGCGCTAGTGTAGTTCAACATCAGGGCGCCATCATCTCGCTCAGATCGCTCCGAGTGGTTGTGCCTTATTAAGAAGGAGGAGGCTATAGGCTGCCATCGCGTCTATGGCACAAGCCTCTTGCCGAAGAGGTCAAGTTGGATAGAACCAATCACGAGGTGGATTGGTGGAGTTCATTGATGGTTTTTTAATTTCATGATCTGCTTTTGATCTGTCATTGATGATTTTATTCAACTAAGAGTTCACGATTGGCTCTTGATGCATCCTACATGTGCTTGAGTATGCATGATGCAGTGTGTTTTATTTTGCAGATCTAATAGTTCATTAGGTTGTGTCTCACAGCGTTTGTTGTGTCGCTAGAGAACATTAAAAAGAGAGGGAGGGGTCCCTAAAGAATAATGACCAGTCTTTCATAGGTGGGGTTAATGGTGTTCGATTTACGAGTTATGAATTCTCTCTTGAGAAACAAAGAAACAAAGCCATTCAGCTAATACATGCTCCCAGCATTAGTGAATTCATTGTGGACCAATTAGTAGAACATATCATTGTAAGTGGCACATCATACAAGTTGATGCTTATAATTCAAACATTTTCTAAATGGTTCTATCCCTTTGTGCATATATGACTAAAGGGCATATTGCTTCTTCAGCCTCATTTGAGTATATAAGATGTGCATGCAATTTTAGTAATACTCTCTTTTTTGCTCTCATTTATTCTTTGTCTTTTGAGACTGAATATTTTAATAATACCATTTCGTATATTTAAATAGCTTTTAAACCGTTAAATGTTTAGCAAGCCTTACTAGTTATGTGGCTAGCTATGATAGACACAGTTTTACCTAAAACTATTTCAAGTAATTCAAAGCAACCTGGAAAATGGGTTATCTAAGGAAAATTTGGCCTAAGGAAAAAATATCCCTATTTAATCATAGCATTAGTGGTTGTTGCACCGCGGAGTTATATGAAAACATTGATTAAGACCATTATATGACGTATCAAATGTTGCACATGAACTAATTGTTCTAAAAATCATCATAAGTTTAATATGACTTGCAGCTAAAAATGGGCCATCTCCAAAGAAGAGTGGAACTAGAAGCCATGTAGTAATAAATTCAAAAGGTTAATTTTGGTTGACACAAACTTAATGTTCACTCTCGTTCAGATATTATTTAATTGATCAATATTGACATTTCTACTAACTCATGAAAATACACAAACATTTGAGCAAAACAATAATTTGTTAAGCCAAAACAACATTCATTTTTACGTGGTTGTGTGTTATCAAAACAAAATCTACAACTTTTCTAAAGACACGACAATGAAGACGTTATACTAAATCAATGATAAGAATGATGTCAAAACATATCACTGAAAACCTAACCATGGCACATATTTACCTTCTAAAAAACGCGAGAATGGGCACCGTGGTAGTCTTAAGCTGCTTCACACCATCCCATGCACTTGTACAGGCAAATGGAGATATGCAACCAATGACATACTTCATATCAACATTTGTAAAATAAGATCACAGTGCATTAGAAATATAATTTGTTGTTTTACATTCATGTAAATCATGTTACCTTATGTATATAATCCTCACGCAATATATTATTTTGCAAATAAATGTACATGCCTTAGTTACCTATACAACTTCCCCAAGAAGCATCTGCGAGCTGATGTTGTGTTCCACGCTACATATTTTCTGAAATTTTATTTTACTACGAGAGATACAAGCTAAAAGGTGGAGAATAATCTGTGCACGGGCCTCATGTTTTACGATGAATTATTTGTGGGAGTGAGCAGTGTGCATTCAGCAGTTACAATAAAAATGATTGTGTCTTTCAAAAAAGCAACAAAAAAATATCATGTTAAGAGAAATAGGGGTGGCTTCCTCCAGATGCTATACACGCTATAGTGTGCTATTTACAAGTGGTGTTTCAAGGTAATGCCATGTATAGCCTAAAATTAAAGAATTTTAACAAGAATAAATGATATAGTTCAATAATAAAGTACTAAAAAAGCTTTAATGTGGCCTAACATCAACAACCCAAGAGGCAACAACATAGCCAAAATATACAAATTTAGAATCAGGTGGCGTCGGGATCTCCATGTCTAAAGAATAACCTCTCATTGCCGGATATTGGAACACTCCATGTAGCTAGCTATTTATGAAAACGACGATCAATCAATCGAGTGCTAGGAGTTAAAATGGATAACTTGTAACATAATTGGAAATTAAGATCAAGCAAACATCATGATCCAACACATACATCACGGACCTGCGAGCCCAAAGAACTTACCTGGTGCCTTACTTGTCAGCGGCGCAGCTGGCTGCAACATCATGCCGCCGCAAACGGGGAAAGACCGGCAAAGAACAGAGGAAGACCAGCGATGAACGCAAGAAGAGGGGCCAAACAGGAGGAAGAAGAAGCCGCCACCGCCAGCGCACATGACCGTGTGGTTGAGTGGAGAATAAAGTAGAGAATTAGGGACAGGAAGCGCTTGGTCGGATGGGGGATTGGCTATTTTTCCTATTTGGGCTATATCAG
Source organism: Triticum urartu (assembly GCF_003073215.2). Classification (NCBI taxonomy): domain Eukaryota; kingdom Viridiplantae; phylum Streptophyta; class Magnoliopsida; order Poales; family Poaceae; genus Triticum; species Triticum urartu. The sequence continues at coordinate 20,890,963 of NC_053027.1, read as the reverse complement.
ACCCGTGTCTTTGGGCTAATGGGCTGCCAAAAAACAGTACACTACAAGCTATACCGTTTTAGCGCAATATAGCGTGCCATTTCGCGAATAGCCCCATCATAAGAAAAATAGCCAAACTATAGTGGGGCCTCTCCTCGTATGCTATAGCGCGCTACTAGTAAGGAAATTGCGCACTATTTTTTCATTGAAAAAAGACATGATCTTCATGTCTGAAAGATGGAAACAGTATGTGGTATTTAGTTCTCTAAAAGCACCAAAAATGCATTGACTATTTATGTTGGACATGAAAATACTCGAGAAAAGATTGTAACCTATGTTGGAGATGTAACGAGTAAGTTCTGTTTGAGATTAGCACTGTGACTATTATTCAGAGAGAGGGATAAGTGCCAAACTACTATAAAACAAGGAACCCAGGGATCGAAGGTAATTAGTGTTGTCAGTTTCAAATTACTTATATATGTTTGTGCTTTTCACTTTACTAGCATAGAGGCTCGCCCGATGTGCGGGCTAGAATTTTATAAAGTTGTATCATGAACACATATTATTTAATTTGTCGAAGGAAACTTACATCCAAATGTGATCACATTCTCAAATATGCGCCTTTGGCGAACATAGTTTTGTCTTTGGCCTGTTTGATGCAAAGGGATCACCATTATGCACTATTAACTTATTATTAAATTACAATGTCGTATTAGGTTACTATTATTCTTATTGTAAAAAGTTTGTGTTTTCCATATATATTTACCTTATTTTTGTGTTATATACTAATTAAACGAAAAGGAAATGATACAACTTTTAAAATTGTGTTTTAAATCTTTTCTGCATAAATGATTTTTAGTACATAAAATTGTTGGTAAGACGATGTGAATTATACTCTGAGATATTAGTTATATTTGGCATGGGCATCAATTCTCAAGAGACGGTTTTGGTAGGATAAATTCACTTATATGCTATTGAAAGTGGACTTGACACATTTAAAATTTGCTTCAATTAAGTTGGCGTTGAACATTTTTGTGAATATTTTTATGAGCAATGACAATTCTAGAAATAGTTAATGATTTATAGTGAATGAAGGAACCATACTGAGAATTCTTTCAGGAAAATTAGTTATGTTTTGTACATGACAATTAGCAATAGCTCAACTGTGACAGTGAACATCTACTTGACTCGATGTGAAATATACATAACTCAAGCTAGCTAAAACGTGAGTAACACGTAGAAAGACGATGGACATCAATACAGGTTACTTTGCTAATGTCCAATGTTAGTTGGCCTTTAGATAAATTTATCCATGTTGGTGGTTCTCTCTATGGTTCTGTAGGGGAAGGGACCACACATGGGAAAGCTATGATAGTTTTTTCATACTCTTATCACATTCTTTGATGGTCTCACACTCCTCACATAAGCTTCTTCAATGGTTTTAGTGTTACTATTCAATAGATTCTTTTTGTCGAGCAAAGAATAACCAGATCATTGAATTATTGTAAATAATTAGATAATAAAGGAAATACTTTTTTACTATGGATTTTTCCTTTGTTTTCTCACTAGTGATAGTAACGTAATTGAATTCTTTGTATTTCACTTGTTTGTAGGGGAAATGCCATATTTTTTTATGAAATAATAAGATGTTGTGGTCCTATATAAATATTTATTAGTTACACTACTTGAAGAAATATAGTTTGGTAAAAGTTGTCGAGAAGATGTTCTCTGGAGGACATATATTCGAAACATTTTCATAAAAAGTATAGTGAAAAGGAAAATATATATGTAATAGTAGCTAGTCTACTTAGACCTGGACATCATTGAGATTGTAATCCGAAAGAAACCAAGAGACCCCTTTGTTGTGATTGGACAATGGAGAAACATATCTCGTTTTGTTGGAGTTTGACATGGTTTGACTTTATTGGCCTCTCGCTATCAAATTCTTTTTGGATAATATGCCCACTAATTAGTACAAATAGAAAATGTATGTGCTTTCCCTGTACTATTACGAAAAGTGATGCCTCAAGGACCAAGATCATCTCACGTCCTACACTTGAACTTCAAGGCTTCATGTAAGGGATTGGAGATTTGACTGGATTGAGTAGGTAAACGGTTACATAACTTAGAAACATGGTGCAAACTTCTACCAATCAACATCCTAGTAAGGATATATGTTGGGTTGAGTGTATCTGTGCGGACAGCCTAGCAAACCCATGGACTAATTTTATATTCATTCCGTAATATGCTTGTTGTTCTGTAGTAGAAAATTACTAGACTCGTTTACTACTTAATCTGGCATTAATCTTGATGGTAAAACGCTTTCCATTTTGTAGTAAATGTGGTAGACAGCTTCATTTTGGGTTTAGGTTTGATCGTAATACACTTAGTTTCCATTAGTAAAACTAATGGATCTTTTTACCACCAGTTACTACAGCACAGACATTTGCATGCGGGGTGGATCTGGTTGGCTGCTTCGTTACCGTGGGATGGTCGGAGCGTAGAATAAATTATTTACGGCGAGGCATAGTTTAGCGGTGTACATACCCGTTACTATAGGATCCACAACTTAAACACTAATTACTACAGCACTGACTGAGTAATTTAAAGCAGCATGGAAAATGGGTATCTAAGGAAAATGTGGCCTAAGGAAAAACTCCATATTTAAACATAGCATTAGAGGTTTTTGCATCGAGGAATTATGACAAAACATTGATTAAGACCATATATGATGTATCAAATGTTGCACAGGAACTAATTCTTCTAAAAACCATCATCAGTTTAATATGACTTGCAGCTAATAATGGGCCATCTCCAAAGAAGAGTTGAACTAGAAGCCATGTAGTAATAAATTCAGAAGGTTATTTTTGGTTGAAACAAACTTAATGTTCACAGTGGTTCAGATATTATTTTATCTGACAATATTGACACTTGTCCTAACTCATCAAAATACACCTACACTTGAGCAAAACAACAATTTGGTAAGCCAAAACAACAATCATTTTTTACATGGTTGTCTGTTATGAAAACAAAATCTACTACTTTTCTAAAGACACGACAAAGAAGACACTATACTAAATCAATGATAAGAAGGATGTCAAAAAATATCACTTGAAAGCAGAACCATGGTACATATTTACCTTCTAAAAAAGGCGAGAACAGGCACTTTAGTAGTCTTAAGCTAGTTCACACCATCCCATAGACTTGTATAGGAAAACGGAGATATGCAACCAATGACAGACTTCATATCATCATCTGAAAAATAAGATGACAATGCATTAGAAATATAATGTGTTGTTTTACATTCATGTAAATCATGTTATCTTATGTATATGATCCTCTTGCAATATTTTACTTTGCAGATAAATGTATAGTCGATAGTTACCTATACAACTTCCCCGTGAAGCATCTGCAAGTTGATGTTATGTTCCAGTCTACATATTTTCTGATATTTTATTTTACTACCAGAGATACAAGCTAAAGGTGGAGAAGAATCTGTGCACGGGCCTCATGTTCTACGATGAATTGTTTGTGGGAGTGGGTAGTGTGCATTCAGCAGTAACAATAAAAGATTGTGCCTCCTTCAGATGCTATACACGGCATAGCGTGCTATTTACAAATGATGTTTCAAAGTAATGCCACATAGCCTCAAATTAAAGGATTTTAACAAGAATAAATGATATACTTCAATAATGAAGTACTAAAAAATCTTTAATCACTGGTAGAAAAAGGGCCTATAGTCCCGGTTCGTAAGGGCCTTTAGTCCCGGTTCCGGAACCGGGACTCAAGTGTCGGTACTAATACCTCCCCCCTTTAGTCCCGGTTCAATCCAGAACCGGGACTAAAGGCCCTCCACGTGGGCAGTGCGCAGAACCCAGTCAGGAGACCCTTTGGTCCCGGTTGGTGGCACCAACCAGGACCAATAGGCATCCACGCGTCAGCACTTCTGTGGCTGGGGTTTTTGTTTTTTTTCTGAAGGGGGGGGGGTTGGGGGTTTTGGGGGGGTTAATTTAGGTGTTTCATATATTGTGTTAGCTAGTTATAATTAATAGAGAGAAGTGTCCTCTGTTATGTCCGTGCTTGGTCGACGCTACGTACTATACATACGTATATAGAGAGGACTAGACACGCTAGCTAGCTAGTAAGCAAACGAAGGAAACAGAAGATCGTCATGAACATATATGCATATATACAGAGAGAAGTGATATCGACCACCTCTCCTTCTCCGAGAGATTGGTCGAACAACAAGTTCTCGTATATCTATTTGACACTACCGGCTACATATATACAATAATTATCTCTTACAAATATAATCATACGGACTCAGGGTCCACATAGAATTCTCCGTCTTCAGGGATCACGTGGTCAAGAAAGAATGCCGCCAATTCCTCTTGAATTCCTCGCATGCGAGCTGGTGCTAGGAGTTCATCCCGCTTCCGAAACATCTAATTTAAAGAAGGGGGTCAATACATATATATATATGAATGAATGAAACTCAACACAAATGATGGTAATAAAATAAAATTGTGAATGTTGTTATTTACGTACTTCATATTGTTCGTCAGTGTAGCCCCGCTCACAGGTCGTGTGGCGGATGGACTCGCAAACATAGTATCCACAAAAATCATTCCCTTGTTCCTGCCACAACCACTTTACAAGAAATAGAGGTTAATCAAACTGATAAGCAAGAATGCCAAATGGTATTGATGAAACTAGCGCTTGAATGACTAGTAGATGCGCTTAAAATGCTACTATAGCTAGTACTTACTTTCGGGTGTCTAAATTGCAGCTCCTTCGGCAGTCCCGGAGCTTTTCTGGTGAATTTTCTCCAAACCCTGCCGGACAAAGAAAACAATTACTTGATATATCAGAAAATGAACAAAGTTGCTGATATGGTGGATAATGATCGATTTAACTTACTTCTCGAGTATTTGAGTCATGTCTGCATAGTCCTTGGGATCTTTTCGTCTTGAGTCTAAGACGGTTACTAGTCCCTGCTCAAGCTTAATATGTAGGAGAATATAGTGGAAACTGCACACGCATGCATAACTCATCAATTACATTACTATAACCTTGACTAATATATAAGGGAAACCGAATACGCACAAGACAGTAACACTCACTTGAAGTTGTAAGGAAAGAGTATTATATCTTTGTTTTGATTTATTATCAACGATTCAAGCATGCTGGCCTCGGTTTCTGCGGCATGAAATTTAACCTGAGTTGCATCTATGAGATATGTGTTAATGAACCCAATATCACCGACTTGTCTTTTCTTCAATTCGATGATCTTCAATCTACATAATATAGTGAGGATGATTATAAATACATGCAATGAAAGAGCTAAGCTATATAGAGAAACTTAATGACAGAAGTAGTACTACTTACAGATAGTAGCAGGCGACCGTTGTTTTATCGAGGGCCAATTGATTGAAAAACTGATAGAACTCCTCAAATGGAACAGGCAACAGATCAATTCCAACGAGGTCATGCTCCTTTTTAACTTTCACATACAAAGTACTCCTCCCCCCAGAGTCTCTGCAGATTTTCAAGTACCAATCATGCAATCTTCGCATCATCGTTGATAGAGATCTTTCATCTTTGACGAGAGGCTTCCCGTACTCGTATCTTTGTATCTGCATCTCCATGGGTTCATAATGTACTTCGTCGGGCAGGTAATCTGCAAGATTGCTATAACCGGGCACCATCCTCGGATCATTATCGACGTTGTGGCTAGGCACCTTGAGCGGGGGGCACGATTGCTTCGCTTGTTCGCCCAGCTGGGCAATTTGTTTCCCAGCTCGTCGTTCTTTTAGCCTTTGATCACTGACAGTACTTCCTGACCGCTCCGCTTCGGCAAATTCCTTTCCAATAATGCGGTCATAGTTTCCTTTCGGCGGATCAGACTTCGGTGGTTTTGTCAAGGCAGCCAGAGTGCGCTTCACTTTCACCCGATCTACCTTCTCCTTCGGAGGTGGATGTTTCTTTGCTTTCACCCCTTCAAAGAATTTCTTTACTTCTTCTCGCGCGATCTCGGCGTTCTCCTCCTGGGTCCTCTCGTATGGTAACATCTCTGGAGTCTTCAGAGAAGGACCGAATCTGTATGTCCTCCCGGCTCTGGTTGTACTGCTAGACGCCGACCGAGCAGACGTAGCGGTTGTCTTCTTTACTTGCTTAAGAGGCAGAGGAGAAGGACTACGACGCGCCGAAGCAGCTAGAGCGGCGGCAGGTCTCTTCCGCCCTTGCTGACGAGGCGGAGAAGGAGGAGGCTGGCTGCTCGGGCGCGTCGGCGCAGGCGGAGAAGGAGGCGGAGTGCCGGCACGCGCCGGAGAAGGAGCCGGCCGAGGGCCCTGATCATCACTCGCCGGAGGAGGAGGCGGTGGAGGCGGAGTGCCCTGACTCGCCGGAGGAGGAGGAGCAGGCGGTGGCGTCCAGTTCGGAAGGTTGATGAGCTCCTTCCGCCATAGGCATGGAGTCTTCAGAGCAGACCCCAGCCGAGTCTCCCCTTCACCGGTAGGGTGGTCAAGCTGGAGGTCCTCAAATCCCTCCGTTATCTCATCCACCATCACCCTAGCATATCCTTCTGGAATCGGCCGGCAGTGAAAAGTTGCGCCGGGTTCAGTAGGAAAAACAGAGCCAACAGCCGCCTTGACCTTCAAATTCATCCATTGCGTCATAAGGTGGCAATTTTGAGACTCCGTTATAGCATCCACGGGATAGCTGGCAGGAGCCGTCATGGCATGCTCCGGCTGAAGCAGCTCGGTGGAAGCCACGCTGCTTCTGCGCTGAGATGGCGGGGTAGCTTCGGGGGAGGCTTCGGCAGTACGTTTGTTGCGATTTGCTTCTCGTTCCTCTATCGCGTCTACCCTTGCTTTCAGCGCCTGCATTTGGGTCTGCTGCACCTTTTTCCTCCTCTCATGGGATTTGTAACCGCCTGCGTCCGGAAACCCAACCTTCCACGGAATGGAGCCTGGCGTGCCTCGTGTCCGTCCAGGGTGCTCAGGATTCCCGAGGGCCATTGTGAGCTCGTCGTTCTCTCTGTCTGGAAAGAACGTCCCTTCATGCGCTGCTTCGATATACTGCTTAAGCTTACTGACTGGTATGTCCATTTGATCGTTCGTCCAAATGCACTTCCCTGTTACAGGGTCCAGTGTTCCGCCAGCCCCGAAGAACCAAGTCCGGCAACGGTCTGGCCAGTTAATTGTCTCTGGTTCGATCCCTTTATGAACCAGATCATTCTCAGTCTTGGACCACTTAGGCCGGGCTACGAGGTAGCCACCTGACCCCGTGCGATGGTGAAGCTTCTTCTTCGCAGCATTTTGCTTGTTTGTCTCCGACATCTTCTTACTCTTTTCCGATGTCTTGTGGGCCACAAATGCAGGCCAGTGATCTCTGATATTCTCATATGTGCCCTTGAATTCTGGTGTCTCATTATTTTCGACAAACTTATTCAGCTCTTTCTTCCACCTCCTGAATAGTTCTGCCATCCTCTTCAGAGCAAAAGACTTGATTAATTTCTCTTTAACTGGGTTCTCTGGATTATCCTGAGGCGGTAGGGTGAAATTTGACTTCAGCTCAGTCCAAATATCATTTTTCTGCATATCATTGACGTAAGAGACCTTAGGGTCTTCTGTAGCCGGCTTAAACCATTGCTGGATGCTTATCGGGATCTTGTCCCTAACCAGAACCCCGCACTGAGCAACAAATGTGCTCTTTGTCCGGAGGGGTTCAATAGGTTGGCCGTCGGGCGCGATTGCTATGATCTCAAACTTTTCATCCGAGCTCAACTTTTTCTTCGGGCCTCATCTCTTTACCGAAGTTGTGCTCGATCTGGAGGGCTAGAAAAAAGAACAAAGACTTAATTAATATGTGTACATACCAAAACAATGAATGCATCAATCAGCTAGTCAGCATAGGCTTAACTAATATATATACCTGGCCGGACTCGGTTCTGTCACCGGAGCCGTCATCACGGTCTCCTCCTTGCACCGGCATTGGGTCACCGGAGCCGTCCTCATGTTCTTCTTCTTGCACCGGCATTAGGTCACCGTAGCCAGCTTGTTCACCCTCTCCTTCCAGACCATCGGTTTCGTTGAGAAACAACGAGATGGCATCACTTCCTTCTGTGATTATGTCCCTCAACAACGCTTCTTTTGTTACTTCGTCTAGGGCGGTGTCCATAGTTTCTACAAATATTTACAACATGGCAATTATTATTCAAACATGACAGATGGATATATTAGTGCCAAACGTAGAACTAGCTACCTAATCATAGTACGCTATCGGGAGGGGGTATATATCGACAACGACGACACTACATCTATGTCCCTCGATGACCCTCGTTCCCGATAAAAAAAGAGGAAGAATAAGAAAAATAAGAGGAGAAGAAAGAATAGAGGAGAAGAACCCTCGACCCCTAGACGACCCTCTTCTTCCTCTCATGTTCGACAGGATCGCCAAGGGGTCGGGAGGTTGCCTAGTGTCAAAGGATTCAACAAAACCATGTCTTCATCATTAGGCGAAAGTAGCATGTGCATGATGGTACGAAGCTCTTCAAAGTTGTTCTAGAACGGAGTCCCAGATAGGATAATTCGCTTTTTGGTACAAAGTTCAGAAAGAGCCTTCCGAATATCGCTATTTGGAAGGCCTTTGCTGAATTCGTACCAAAAAGCGGATTATTCTATCCGGGACTCCATTCCAAAACAACTTTGCAGAACTTCGTACCAACATGCCCTGGTTACTTCCGGCTAATGATGAAGGCATGGATTTCTTCAATACTTTGACACTAGGAAACCTCTCTCGACCCCTCGGCGATCCTCGACCCCTCGAACCCTCGACGACCCTGGAACCCTCGACCCCTAGACGACCCTCTTCTTCCTCTCATGTTCGAGAGGATCGCCGAGGGGTCGGGAGGTTGCCTAGTGTCAAAGGATTCAACAAAACCATGTCTTCATCATTAGGCGAAAGTAACATGTGCATGATGGTACGAAGCTCTTCAAAGTTGTTCTGGAAAGGAGTCCCATATAGGATAATTCGCTTTTTGGTACAAAGTTCTGCAAGAGCCTTCCGAATATCGCTATTTGGAAGGCCTTTGCTGAATTCATACCAAAAAGCGGATTATTCTATCCGGGACTCCATTCCAAAACAACTTTGCAGAACTTGGTACCAACATGCCCTGGTTACTTCCGGCTAATGATGAAGGCATGGATTTCTTCAATACTTTGACACTAGGAAACCTCTCTCTACTTCCGGCTAATAAGAATAAGAAGAAGAAGAAGAAGAAGAAGAAGAAGAAGAAGAAAAGAAGAAAAAAATAGAGGAGAAGAAGAAAGGAATAGTGGAGAAAAGAGAAAATAGAATATATTCTATTTTCTCTTCTTCTCCACTATTCCTTTCTTCTTCTCCTCCTCTTTTTCTTCTTTTTTCTTCTTCTTATTTATTTCTCCTCTTCTTTTCGGTAGAGGAAACCCTAAATAGCTAGCATGTATCGTGGGTGTGAGATACATGTGGCCATCGGTGTCGGACACTACATCCACGTCCCACAAGTGACGTGGGCGTCGAAGCCCGCGCCACTTGTGGGATGTGGGTGTAGTGTCCGACACCGACGGTACATGTATCTCACACCGACGATACTTTCTATTTAGGGTTTCTCCTCTACCGCTCGGCGACCCTCTCGACGACCCTCATTCCCGATAAAATAAAGAGGAAGAAGAAGAAGAAAAAAGAAGAGAAGAAAGAATAGAGGAGAAGACTTCCTCTTCTTCCTCTCCTCTTCTTCTCCATCTTCTTCCCCTTCTTCTTCGCCTCTCTCATGAATGTCCGACGTTCTCGACCCCCCCCACGTGTCGAAGAAAAAGAAGAAGAAAAAAAATAGGAGAAGAAGAAAGGAATAGAGGAGAAAAGAGAAAATAGAATATATATTCTATTTTTCTCTTCTTCTCCTCTATTCCTTTCTTCTTCTCCTCTTCTTTTTCTTCTTTTTTCTTCTTCTTATTTATTTCTCCCCGTCTTCCTCTCCCCTCTCGGCGACCCTAGACCCCCTCTCGACCCTCGACCCCTAGGCGACCGTCGACCCCTCTCTTTTTTTTCTTCCTCTTCTTTTTTATCCTCTTCTTCCTCTACCGCTCGACGACCCTCGTTCCCGATAAAAAAAAGAGGAAGAAGAAGAAAAAAAAGAGGAGAAGAAAGAATAGAGGAGAACTTCTCCTCTATTCTTTCTTCTCCTCTTTTTTCTTTTCTTATTCCTCTTCTTTTTTTATCCTCTTCCTCTCATGTTCGACGACCCTCGACCCCTCGGCGACCCTAGACCCCCTCTCGACCCCCTCTTCTTCTCCCTCTTCTTCCCCTTCTTCCCCGCCTAAAATGACCTAAAATGAAAATAACCTAAAATTCACTAAAGTTATCGATGACCCTCTCGACACACCCACGAATAAGAAAATATATCATCTTCTTCATCTCCTCTTCTTTGCATATTCACATAGCCACATACACATACATAGCCACATACATATAGAACTTTTCTGAACATATATATATAGCCACATTCATATAGAACTTTTCTGAACATATATAGATGATTTTCTAAAAAAAGTAACTTTTGCATATATGAACAGAGAGCAGCGGCGGCAATGGGTGGCATCGTCGGCGACGGGGATGGGAAAGGGGGGAGCTCACTGGGGGCGGGCGGCGACGGGGAGAGGAGGCCAGCGACGGGAAAGGAGCTACGGCGGGCTCGGGGATGCCGGCGACGGGGACGGCGTGCGCGGGGCGATGGGGAGACGGGGACGGCCGCGGGCTCGGGGCGGCACACGGCGACGGGGACGATCGAGGAGGCGGGGCTCGGGGCAGGGCGGACGGCAGCGAGCTCGGGGCGGGGTGGCACACGGCGACGGGGACGGCCGCGGGCTCGGGGCGGCACACGGCGGCGACGGGGACGATCGAGTAGGCGGGGCTCGAGGCAGGGCGGACGACGGCGACGAGGAGGACGATCGAGGAGGCGGGGCTCGGGGCGCGGCGACGACGACGGTGATGGGGAAGGGCGCATCGACGGCGACGAGGAGGACGAGCAGCCTGGCGGCATCGGCGAAGGGGAATGGAGCAGTTGGCGAAAATTTCGCAAGGGTTGTATATATAGCCAGAGCAATGGTCCCGGTTTGTGGCACAAACCGTGACCAATGCCCCCCTTTGGTCCCGATTGGTGCCACCAACCGGGACCAAAGGCCAATTTTCAGCAGCCCAAAGGGCGGGAAGCGGCGGCCTTTGGTCCCGGTTGGTGGCACCAACCGGGACTAAAGGGGGGCATTGGTCACGGTTGGTGCCACGAACCGGGACCAATGCCCCCTTTAGTCCCGGTTGGTGCCACCAACCGGGACCAATGCCCTTGTGGTGCCAGCGCCCAAAAATTTAGTCCCACATCGCTAGCTGAAGGGCACCGTCACTGGTTTATAAGCCCTGCTGTGCCTCCCCATTCGAGCTCCTCTCTAATGCAGGCTTTCGGGCCTAAACTTGCTACTGCCTGTGGGCCTATTGGGCCTCTGCGGGACTGAATCCTGGCCCATGTAGGGTTTCTAGTCTTATTCAGGCCGTGGAGGCCCAGTAGGAGGCATTTTTTTTGGTTTTTTCTTTTTTATTTCTACATTTTTTTTGGTTTTTTATTTTTTTATTTCTACTTAAAACTAAATACTTATAGTTTTTTAGTGATTTCTTTTTGCTTTTAGGTCACAAAAATTATAAACTTTCTGTTAGTGCCATTAGTTTTAAATTTTGAATAGTTTAAATTTGAATTTTTAAAAATTCGTGTGAATCACTAGTTTATGAATAACTTTACTATAAAAATAGAAAAAAATTTCTATTTATTTTTTATTTATACTTACAACTAAATACTTATAATTTTTTAGTGATTTCTTTTTGCTTTTAGGTCACAAAAATTATAAACTTTCTGTTAGTGCCATTAGTTTTAAAATTTTGAATAGTTTAAATTGGAATTTCATAAAATTTGTGTGAATCACTAGTTTATGAATAACTTTACTATAAAAATAGAATTTTTTTTCTTCTTTGCTATTTTTTTTATTTATACTTACAATTAAATACTTATAGTTTGATTTTAGGTCACAAAAATTATATTCTTTTTGCTATTGAAGAATATTATAGTTTTATTTTAGTTGATCATAACATAATATTTTAATTGATTGTTTTTATTTTCATAAAAGTTTTGTAGTTTATTCTGTTTGCTATTAATTCATTCTTTGAGCTAAATGACTCTGAAAATGGAAAGCATTTCAAAATGAACTCTGAAAAGGTTGAAAGTTGGCATGGTATCATCGTTTCACCCACATAGCATGTTCCGAAAAGTAGAGAGGGTTACGACAAAAACTTGATGCACTTCGTGTACAAAATGGACAATCACTTTCGATGTATCAAAGTTTCGAACCATAAGACATGAAAGCATTTCAAATGAACTCTGAAAAAGTTGAAAGTTGGGATGGTATCATAATTTCATCCACATAGCATTTGCTTATTGCGGGAGAAAGTCTTCACTTTTTCTTCGCTTGTGTCATTTGCTTATTGCGCCGTAACCATGGATAATCTTCATTGTTTATCAGGATGCTTGGGTCAGCCTTGACATTGAAGGGAGGAATTTCATGAAACTTTTCATAATCTTCAGACATGTCTGTCTTGCCGTCCACTCCCAGGATGTCCCTTTTTCCTGAAAGAACTATGTGGCGCTTTGGCTCATCGTATGATGTATTCGCTTCCTTATCTTTTCTTTTTCTCGGTTTGGTAGACATGTCCTTCACATAGATAACCTGTGCCACATCATTGGCTAGGACGAACGGTTCGTCAGTGTACCCAAGATTTTTCAGATCCACTGTTGTCATTCCATACTGTGGGTCTACCTGTACCCCGCCGCCTAACAGATTGACCCATTTGCACTTAAACAAAGGGACCTTAAAATCAGGTACGTAGTCAAGTTCCCATATGTCCACTATGTAACCATAATATGTGTCCTTTCCGCTCTCGGTTGCTGCATCAAAGTGGACACCGCTGTTTTGGTTGGTGCTCTTTTGATCTTGGGCGATCGTGTAAAATGTATTCCCATTTATCTCGTATCCTTTGTAAGTCAATACAGTCAAAGATGGTCCCCTGGACAACAAGTACAACTCATCACAAACAGTGTTGTCACCTCTGAGACGTGTTTCCAACCAACTGCGGAAAGTCCTGATGTGTTCACATGTAATCCAGTCGTCGCACTGCTCCGGGTGTTTGGAGCGCAGACTGTTCTTGTGTTCATCGACATACGGGGTCACCAAGGTAGAGTTCTGTAGAACTGTGTAGTGTGCTTGAGACCAAGAATATCCGTCCCTGCATATTATTGAGTCTCTTCCCAGAGTGCCTTTTCCAGTCAGTCTCCCCTCATACCGCGATTTAGGGAGACCTATCTTGTTAAGGCTAGGAATGAAGTCAACACAAAACCCGATAACATCCTCTGTTTGATGGCCCATGGAGATGCTTCCTTCTGGCCTAGCGCCGTTACGGACATATTTCTTTAGGACTCCCATGAACCTCTCAAAGGGGAACATATTGTGTAGAAATACGGGCCCCAGGATGACAATCTCCTCGACTAGATGAACTAGGACGTGCGTCATGATATTGAAGAAGGATGGTGGGAACACCAGCTCGAAACTGACAAGACATTGCGCCACATCACTCCTTAGGCTTGGTACGATTTCTGGATCGATCACCTTCTGAGAGATTGCATTGAGGAATGCACATAGCTTCACAATGGCTAATCGAACGTTTTCCGGTAGAAGCCCCCTCAATGCAACCGGAAGCAGTTGTGTCATAATCACGTGGCAGTCATGAGACTTTAGGTTCTGAAACTTTTTCTCTGGCATATTTATTATTCCCTTTATATTCGACGAGAAGCCAGTCGTGACCTTCATACTGAGCAGGCATTCAAAGAAGATTTCTTTCTCTTCTTTCATAAGAGCGTAGCTGGCAGGACCTTTATACTGCTTCGGAGGCATGCCGTCTTTTTCGTGCAAACGTTGCAGGTCCTCTCGTGCCTCAGGTGTATCTTTTGTCTTCCCATACACGCCCAAGAAGCCTAGAAGGTTCACGCAAAGGTTCTTCGTCACGTGCATCATGTCGATTGAGGAGCGGACCTCTAGGTCTTTCCAGTAGGGTAGGTCCCAAAATATAGATTTCTTCTTCCACATGGGTGCGTGTCCCTCAGCGTCATTCGGAACAGCTTGTCCACCGGGACCCTTTTCAAAGATTACGTAGTGTAAATCATTGACCATAGCAAGCACGTGATCACCGGTGTGCATGGCGGGCTTCTTCCGGTGATCTGCCTCACCTTTGAAATGCTTGCCTTTCTTTCGACATTGATGGTTGGTCGGAAGAAATCGACGATGGCCCAGGTACACATTCTTCCTGCATTTGTCCAGGTATATACTTTCAGTGTCATCTAAACAGTGCGTGCATGCGTGGTATCCTTTGTTTGTCTATCCTGAAAGGTTACTGAGAGCGGGCCAATCGTTGATGGTCACGAACAGCAACGCCTTAAGGTTAAATTCCTCCTGTCTGTGCTCATCCCACGTATGTACACCGTTTCCATTCCACAGCTGTAAAAGTTCTTCAACTAATGGCCTTAGGTACACATCAATTTCGTTGCCGGGTTGCTTAGGGCCTTGGATGAGAACTGGCATCATAATGAACTTCCGCTTCATGCACATCCAAGGAGGAAGGTTATACATACATAGAGTCACGGGCCAGGTGCTGTGATTGCTGCTCTGCTCCCCGAAAGGATTAATGCCATCCGCGCTTAAAGCAAACCATACATTCCTTGGGTCCTTTGCAAACTCATCCCAGTACTTTCTCTCGATTTTTCTCCACTGCGACCCGTCAGCGGGTGCTCTCAACTTCCCCATCTTTCTTTCGGTTCTCACTGTGCCATCGCATCAACTTGGCATGCTCTTCGTTTCTGAACAGACGTTTCAACCGTGGTATTATAGGAGCATACCACATCACCTTCGCAGGAACCCTCTTCCTGGGGGCTCGCCGTCAACATCACCAGGGTCATCTCGTCTGATCTTATACCGCAATGCACCGCATACCGGGCATGCGTTCAGATCCTTGTATGCACCGCGGTAGAGGATGCAGTCATTAGGGCATGCATGTATCTTCTCCACCTCCAATCCTAGAGGGCATACGACCTTCTTTGCTGCGTATGTACTGTCGGGCAATTCGTTATCCTTTGGAAGCTTCTTCTTCAATATTTTCACTAGCTTCTCAAATCCTTTGTCAGCCACAGCATTCTCTGCCTTCCACTGCAGCAATTCCAGTACGGTACCGAGCTTTGTGTTGCCATCTTCGCAATTGGGGTATAACCCTTTTTTGTGATCCTCTAACATGTGATCGAACTTCAGCTTCTCCTTTTGACTAATGCATTGCGTCCTTGCATCGACAATGACCCGGCGGAGATCATCATCATCGGGCACATCGTCTGGTTCCTCTTGATCTTCAGCAGCTTCACCCGTGGCAGCATCATTGGGCACATCGTCTGGTTCCTCTTGATCTTCACCAGCTCCCCCCATTGCAGCATCACCGTATTCAGGGGGCACATAGTTGTCATCGTACTCTTCTTCTTCGCCGTCTTCCATCATAACCCCTATTTCTCCATGCCTCGTCCAAACATTATAGTGTGGCATGAAACCCTTGTAAAGTAGGTGGGAGTGAAGGATTTTCCGGTTAGAGTAAGACCTCGTATTCCCACATTCATTGCATGGACAACACATAAAACCATTCTGCTTGTTTGCCTCAGCCGCATCGAGAAACTCATGCAGGCCCTTAATGTACTCGTGGGTGTGTCTGTCACCGTACATCCATTGCCGCTTCATCTGCGTGCATTATATATAATTAAGTGTCCAAATTAATAGAAGTTCATCATCACATTAAAACCAAAGTGCATACATAGTTCTCATCTAACAACATATAGCTCTCCAGAGCATCTAATTAATTAAACCATACATTGAAACTATGTAATACATTTCAATGCGAAAACAAATGCGATCATAATCGCAACCAAGGTAACAATCGATCCAACGGCATAATGATACCAAGCCTCGGTATGAATGGCATATTTTCTAATCTTTCTAATCTTCAAGCGCATTGCATCCATCTTGATCTTGTGATCATCGACGACATCCGCAACATGCAACTCCAATATCATCTTCTCCTCCTCAATTTTTTTATTTTTTCCTTCAACAAATTGTTTTCTTCTTCAACTAAATTTAACCTCTCGACAATAGGGTCGGTTGGCATTTCCGATTCACATACATCCTAGATAAATAAAATCTATGTCACGTTGGTCGGCATAATTTTCATAAACAATAAATGAACCAATAGTTATAAAGATAATATACATACCAAATCCGAATCATAGACAGGACGAGGGCCGACGGGGGCGGATACCAAAACCATCGCACTATATAAGATGCAATAATAAATGTAAGAAAATGATACAAGTATCTATCTAAACATACAAGTAAGAATATTTTTCCTTTCAGAAAGAAGATAAGAACAAGAGGCTCACCACGGTGGTGTCGGTGATGAGATCGGCGCGGGTGATCGACGGCGGTGAAGACGGGGACGGGGCGTGACGGACCGCTAAATCTAGACAAATCTCGAGGAAAATGGAGCTTGGAGGTCGAGCTTCGAGAGGAGAAAGCTTAAGTAGTGTGGCTCGGGCATTCCATCGAACACCTCATGTGCATAGGAGGTGAGCTAGAGCACCACAAAGCCCTTTCCCCCTCGGCCAGAAAAAACAGAGCACTGTGCTCTGCTCTTGCGCGAGGGGGTATATATAGGCACCTCATTGGTCCCGGTTGGTGGCATGAACCGGGACTAAAGGGGAGCCTTTGGTCCCGGTTCAAGCCACCAACCGGGACCAATGGTGGTGGGCCAGGAGCGAGGCCCATTGGTCCCGGTTCGTCCCACCAACCGGGACCAAAAGGTCCAGACGAACCGGGACCAATGGCCCACGTGGCCCGGCCGGCCCCCTGGACTCACGAACCGGGACCAATGCCCACATTGGTCCCGGTTCTACACTGAAGCGGGACTAATGGGCTGAGCCGGCCTGGACCATAGCCCTGTTTTCTACTAGTGAATGTGGCCTAACATCAACAACCCATGAGGCAACAACATAGCAAAAATACACAATTTAGAATTAGGTGCCGCTGAAATCTCCATTGCTAAAGAATAACCTCTCATTGCTGGATATTGAAGTACTCCATGTAGCTAGCTATTTAACAAAACGACGATCAATCGAGTGCTAGGAGTTAAGATGGATAACTTGTAATATAATTGGGAACTAAGATCTAGCAAACATCATGATCGTACATGACAGACCTACGAGCCCAAAGAACTTGCTTGATGCCTCACTTGTCAGAGGTACACCTGGCTGCGACATCATGCCGCCGCAAATGGGGGACGACCGGCGAAGAACAGAGGAAGACCAGCGAGGAACAGAAGAAGACGGACAAAACATGAGGAAGAAGAAGCTGCCGCCGGCGCACATGACCGCGTATTTGGGTGGAGAATAAAGTAGAGAGTTGGGGAATAGTAGCACTTCGTCGGATGGGGGGTTGGCTATTTTTCCTATTTGGGCTTGGTCAGATTTGTGTCTTTGGGATAATGGGCTGCCAATAGAACATCACACTACAAGCAATACCGTTTTAGCCCAATATAGCGTGCTATTTTACGAATAGCCCAATAATAAGACAAATTGCCAAACATTAGTGTGGCCTCTCCTCGTATGCTATAGGGCGCTACTAGTAACAAAATTGCGCACTTATTTTCCATTGAAAAAAGACATAACCATCAAGTCTCAAAGATGGAAAGAGTATATCGTATTTATTTCTCTAAAATAACCAAAAATACATTGACGATTTATGTTGGACATGAAAATACTCGAGTAATGGTTGTAACCTATACTTGAGATTTAGGGAGTAAGTTGTGGTTGACATTAGCGTTGTGACTATTATTCAGAGAAAGGGATCAGTGCCAAACTACTATAAAACAAGGAACCCAAGGATCGAAGGTAATTAGTGTTATCGCTTTCCAATTACTTATATATGTTTGTGGTTTTCACTATACTAGCATAGTGGCCCGCCCGATGTGCGTGCTAGAATTTTATAAAGTTGTATCAGGAATACATATGATTTAAAGTGTCTAAGGAAACTTGCATCCAAATGTGATCACATTATCAAATACGCGCCTTTGGTGAACATAGTTTTGTCTGAGGCATGTTTGTTGCACGAGTATCATCATTATGCATTGTTAACTAATATTCTCATTGTAAAAAATGTAAAAAATGTCGTATTAGGTTACTAATATTCTCATTGTAAAAAATGTGTGTTTTCCATATATTTTTACCTTAATTTTGTGTTATATACTAACAAAATGAAAATGAAATAGTTCAACATTTTTTAATTTTGTTTTAAATCTTTTCTGTGTAAATGATTTTTAGTACATAAAATTCTTGGTATGATGTGAATTATATTCTGAGATATTAATTATATTTTGCATGAGCATCTATTCTCAAGAGACAGTTTTGGTAGGATAAATTCACTCACATGCTATTGAAAGTGGACTTGACACACTTGAAATTTGCTTCAATTAATTTGGCGTTGATCATTTTTGTGAAATATTTTATCAGTAACAACAATTCTAGAAATAGTTAATTATATATAGTGAACGAATGAACCATACCGAGAATTCTTTTAGGAAGATTAGTTATGTTTTTGTACAAGACAATTAGCAATAGCTCAACTATGAAAGTGAACATCTACTTGAGTCGATGTGAAATATTAAACTAACAAATAACTCAAGCTAGCTAAAACATGAGCAATATGTAGAAAAACAATGGACATTAATAGGGGTTGCTTTGCTGAAGAATGATGAGCCAGTCTTTCGTAGGTGGGGTCAATGGTGTTCGATTTATGAGTTATGAATTCTGTCTTCAGAAACAAAGAAACACAGAAATTCAGATGATACATGCTCCCATCATTAGTGAAATCTTTGTGGACCAATAGGTAGAACAGATAACTGTAAGTGGCACAAGTTACAAGTTGATGCTTATAATTCAAACATTTTCTAAATGGCCCTATTCCTTTGTGGGTATATGACTAAAGGGCATATTACTTCTTCACTCTGATTTGAGTATATACGGCATGCATGCAATTTTAATAATACTCTCTTTTTTGCTCCCATTTATTTGTTGTCTTTCGGGACAGAATATTTTTTCACTCATACCTGAGACACAAAAAGAAGGAAGCCGCATCAATATAGAAGCAACTATTTTGGCTAATAGTTCAATGGGAATATTTTTTTGCTCGGTGCTCCATGATATTTAAGCCAGCATTTTAACAAATTGAAAGATGTTCCAAACATTCTCTTTCACTCTTGTGGTTCAATGAGGGTGAGCCATGCGGTGGCTGAGATCATCACCTTGGGATTGACCATCATACATATTGTGATAGGGTGGACACCACGCTCACTATTAGTGACGATGGAAAGAAGGATAAGTAGTGACACGGGTAGGGTGCCATATTGAAATAGAGGATGTAGACCCGTGGGAGTCTTGAGCCATGCTTACTGGGCTAGGGGTAGGTTTTTTTCTCCCGTTACAACGCATAGAAATGTTTGCTAGTAGAATTAAATCACATGAGCTTGGGCAATCAAGTAGTAGATTGTCTAACTAAGGATTAGGACTCAATTAATATAATTTACCTTGTAACAAGATGGTTATGATAGATACTTATCACCCATCTGAGGGGGATAGTTTTTTTGAGAAGTCGAGGGGTGTGTTGGATTGAGTCTATGTGTGGGGTGTGTATGGGTTTGGACGAAATTAAAGTGCCACGCTTCTGTATATCAACTCATACTTGTAGGCTGTAGCTAGAGATCAAGAGAGTGTTCCGGATGTTCCCTCAATAGAGAACAACATCTTTGCGTGAATAATTTCATCTGAGGTACACCATCATCCATGATGTTCGAATTAATGTGGTGGCGCTAAACTGCGCCTGAGCGCAAAATCCTTATTATGCGCTCTGGCCGTATGGTGCACCCAATCAACCAAAAAAACATGCGCCCATCCTCGTGCTCCGCTATACATTTGGTCGTAATAGCCTATGTGGCATGTAGTAAAAAGTTCTAACTTCATTACTCTAGATGCTTGGTCATATATTGATAGTAATAGTCTGTGTGACATGTAGTAAAAAGTGTTAACTTCAATACTCAGATGCATGGTCATAAATTTATAGTAATGTCTCATGTAACATATGGTAAAAACGTATTGATATGTTTACTGTGAAAGCCTGTGCGAACTATGGGTCCTAAAGTCCTGTGTAACATGTAGTAAAAATTAATAATCTTTTTACTACATATGCTAGTGATATTCAGTGCTCTGGCGTACGTGCGGACAGCCGAACAAACCCATGGACTAAATTTTTTATTCAATCCGTAATATGCTTCTTCTTCTATAGTAAAAAAAAATACTAGATTCGTTTACTACTTAATCTTGCATTAAACATGATGGTAAAACGCTTTGCATTTTGTAGTAAATGAGGTAGACACTTTTACAACTTAATTCTGGGTTTAGGTTTGATCGTAATACATTAGTTTCCAGTAGTAAAACTAATGGATCTTTTTACCACCCGTTAATATAGGATGGAGGTTTGCATGAGGGGTGGATCTGGTTGGCTGCTTCGTTATCGTCGGATGGCTGGAGGGTAGAATAAATTATTTGCGCTCAGGAAAATGGGATATCTAAGGAAAATGTGGCCTAAGGATATTTAAACATAGCTTTAGTGGTTTTTGCACCGAGGAATTATGAGAAAACATTGATTAAGACCACTATATGACGTATCAAATGTTGCACAAGAACTAACTGTTCTAAAAATCGTCATTAGTTTAACATGACTTGCAGCTAATAATGGGCAATCTCCAAAGAAGAGTGGAACTAGAAGCCAGGTAGTAATAAATTCAAAAGGTCAATTTTGGTTGACACAAAGTTAATGTTCACTGTGGTTCAGATATTATTTTATCTGTCAATATTGACATTTGTCCTAACTCATCAAAATACACCTACATTAGAGCAAAACAACAATTTGGTAAGCCAAAAGAACATTCATTTTTACGTGGTTGTCTGTTATCAAAACAACATCTGCTACTTTTCTTAAGACATGATAGTGAAGACATTATTATACTAAAACAATGATAAGAATTATGTCAAAAAATATCAATTGAAAGCATAACCATGGTACATATTCACCTTCTAAAAACGGCGAGAATGGGCACCGTGGTAGTCATAAGTTGGTTCACACCATCTCATAGACTTGTACAGGCAAAGAGAGATGTGCAACTAATGACAGACTTCATATCATCATCTAAAAAATGATATTACAGCGCATTAGAAATATAATCTCTTGTTTTACATTCATGTAAATCATTGTCGGGGACCACGAGGATCCCTTCTATGGTTGGCGGGCGCGGGGCTGTGGAAAGAGCTGGTCTGGCGAGTTAGTACGAGGAGATTTTACCCAGGTTTGGGCCACAAATGATGCGTAATACCTTAGTCTGCTTTGGTGTATATTTAGTGTTCTTGAGCCCTGGAACTAGCTACGGTGCGTGCGTAGTCCAAAAAGTCTGAATCCTTCCTCAGTATGCCTCGGGCCTCTTTTTATATCCATAAGGGGTTGCCACAGTGGCACACAGAAGGTGGAAAGTATACACAGTGTACAAGCTTATTGCCCGACATCACAAGACAAAACGCATTTAATGTGCTACTTAGGTGTCAGTCAGCAGACGGCAAAGACAAAGTCGGCAAAGAGTTCTTTGTCGTCAGATTTTTCTCGGATAGACGGCAAAGTCTTTGCCGTCAGTCAAACTGATGTTTTCCCGTCAGGTGATCTAATAACAGACGGCAAACAAAAGCTTATTTGCCGTCAGCCGATTTAATAACATATGGCAAAAGGAGAGCTTCTTTGCCGTCAGCCTCATAAAAGCACAGACGGCAAATAACTAACGGACAACAAGAAACGCCACAGTATCCATCGACCCTTTGTTCGAAGAATCAACGATGAACGAAAAAATTTTACAAAGCAAAATTACTATATTTACACAGAATACATCACTACTTGCTAATCCAAGGCGAAACAGAATACATCATTACTCTATTTAGACAATATATATCACAAGAGCAGCACGAGATCTAACACGTGCAGCCATCTTGAGTTTGATCTATGCCACCGCCTCCCTGCGAGCATCCCCTGTCCTTTGTCCTGTGCCCGTGGTGGCCGGAGCAGTAGCAACCAGCAGCCGCGCACCTGTCCCTACTCCTTTCTTTCTCCAAAAATAGAGCACACCGACGCCACCATGGATGCCTGAGGAGCTGCCGCCGCTCCTCGAGGCCGGGGCCAGTGCCGGAGGTCGAGGCCTGTGGAGGCCTGCGGGGGTGACGGGGCCGGGGCCGCCGGAGGCCGGCGGGGGCGACGAGGCACGGAAGCGGCCTGAGACGACGAGTGACGGGGCGCGCAGGCTGCCGGTGGCGACGAGCGACCAGGACGGGGCCGACAGGCGATGAGGCCGGGGCCGGCGGGCAAGATGGCGGCCAGTGAGGTCAGGGCTGGCCGGTGAGGTGGTGACGGGCGTCGGCGGGCCTACGGTGGCGACGGGGAAAGTAACAGGGGCCGGCGGCGCTGGGGGCGAAGTGGGGAATGGCTGCGGCCGCGTGGGCGAAGTGGTGGCCGGCGAGGCCAGGACCGGGGAGATGTTGGTCGAGGCCGGGGGTTGAGGTGGTGGCAGCACCGGCCGGCGTGCTGGATTCAGAGCGAGAGGGAGAGAAATGAGAGAGAGAGAGAGAAAGAAACGAGCGGCAGGGGTGGTGATATGGGAAACAGGGTGTGGCGCGCGCGGGTGCTGCCCTGGGGGCGCGTGCATCGTGGGTGGGTGGGTGGGGTGTGCGTCCGCTGGCATGGTGGGGATATGTGTCTCAGATCTTTCCAAGTAATCAATCCGCGTGAGCGATCCGCGTGATGTGCTTTCTCTTCGCCGCCTGCAAAACAAAAATAGATGGCAAAGAGCTCACTTTGCTATCTAGCAAAATAAACACAGACGGCAAAGATTTCTTTGCCGTCTGTGTTGTTTTTTGCAGACGGCAAAGTGCCTTTGCTGTCTGTGTTTGTTTTGGCAGACGACAAAGTGAACTCTTTGCCGTCTGTGTTTTTTTCGCGGATGGCAAAGTCCACTTTGCCGTCAGTGTTTCTTCGCCGTCTGCTGATGACGACAAACCCTTTGTTTGTCGTCTGCCCGAAGAAAAGCTGACAGCGAAGAAACTCTAGTACCGGTTCACGCCATGAACTGGTACTAAAGGTGTTCGTGGGGCCCCAGCCTGACCACAGCCTGACATAGTCTCATTAGTATCGGTTCGTGGCATGAACCGATACTAAAGGTTTCCCACGAGCCGGTACTAATGATCTCCGCCCGCCTAGCCATTCGAACCGGCACTAATGGACACATTAGTGCCGGCTGAAATTCAAACCGGCACTAATGTGCTTCACATTTGACCCTTTTTCTACTAGTGAGATCAAGAGAGTGTTCCAGATGTTCCCTCAAGAGATAACAAAATCTTAGTGTGAATAATGTCATCTGAGTTACACCGTCATCCATAAAATGTGTTAACTTCATTACTCTAGATGCTTGGTCATGTATTGATAGTAATAGCCCGTGTGACATGTAGTAAAAAGTGTTAACTTCATTACTCAAATGCATAGTCATAAATTGATAGTAATGTCTCATGTAACATATAGTCAAACTTATTGATATCTTTACTGTGAGAGCCTGTGCGAACTATCGGTCATAAAGTCATGTGTAACATGTAGTAAAAAATAATAATCTTTTTACTACATATGTTGGTGCTATTCAGTGCTCTAGCCTACGTGCGTGCATCCTAAAAACCCTTGGACTAATTTTTCTATTCATTCCGTAATATTCTTGTTGTACTGTAGTAAAGAAATAATAGATTCGTTTACTACTTAATCTTCCATAGAACTTCATGGTAAAACTCTTTGCATTTTGTAGTAAATGTGGTAGACAATTTTACAACTTACTTCGGGGTTTAGTTTGATCGTGATACACTTAGTTTCCAGTAGTACCACCAGTCACTACAAGACGGAGGTTTGCATGTAGGGTGGATCTGGTTGGCTGCTTCGTAAAGGCAAATCGGCAAGTGAATGTTGGGTCTGGTTGTGTTCGTCACCAGTCACTACCCACAGAGAATGTTGGGTCTTCAAGCAATCCGGCAAACTCAACACCGAACACAAGGGGCTCGATACACCAAGTGAGGACGATGACGAACCCCACAAGCAGAGCACCGGGAAACAAAAGAATTTCCCACAAGAAGTCAAAACAGTAAACTTACTTCACGTGACAAAAGGGAAAAACAAAGTGGCGCCTATAGAGATACGCGCCATGCGGCCTATCACAAAGTAGTCTCGCCACTGGTTGTTAAAACCGATCACCTTCGACCATCAGGATTACTCCGGAAGTATCCAGAACGCAGGTTGGACCGCCTTGGTATTAGATCCGATAATCGACGAATTCCATTTTACACAAGTCCTGATGGACGACGGCAGTGGTCTAAACCTGCTATATCAGGACACAGTCCGCAAAATGGGGATGGACCCAACAAAAATTCACCATAGCAACACTTCCTTTAAAGGAGTAACGCCAGGCCCGGATGCCCATTGCACGGGTTCTCTCCTGCTAGAAGTAATGTTCGGTTCCCCCGATAACTTCCGCCGTGAAAAGCTAACCTTCCACATCGCCCCATTTTCAAGTGGCTATCAAGCACTACTGGGACGCGAAGCTTTCGCCCGCTTTAACGCAATACCGCATTATGCATCTCTCATGCTTAAGATGCCTGGCCCACGAGGCATCATCTCACTAAAGGGAAACATTGAATGTTCCTCGCGCGCAGAAGACTATACAGATGCCTTGACAGCCACACATTAAAACAGCTTCACCAACAAAAGCATCTAATAGGTCATTAAGACCACGGACACGGCTAGGCGAGTCCGGAGAAAACTTATAATTGATAAAGGTTTTTGTAGCCGTACACCCCTATACAAGTTGCTCCGCATATGTAAAATAAGCGACAATAAGGCTCAATTTTCCCCATCTTGAATTATACTTTGTTTACTTAGTACAACATATATTTCGCATGGCTATTCTTCTTTCAACTAAGTTCATCTCTTTTACAGATGAACACCGTGCTACACCCGTCCAGGACACGGCGGAACGGAGACACGGGCGCAGACATGCAGCAGGACCCGTCCCAAGGATTCTATTTAGATTAAGACCCTGCGTAAACCTTTTTCACTGTCTCTTGTTGATGAACATCCCCCGGATTCACAGTATAACCGAGGAGGAGGCTGGCGTCTTGGCATGTGGCCACGTCAGAATTTCACACGTACCAGGAAACCAGGGGCTTATTATCACGGGCACTGCTCAGCCCGTCTTTATAAAGACCGAATACCTTAGGGAGTGTTCGGCGTCGCGAGTTTGGCCTTATATGCATCAGCTCTGAATCATGTCTTTGGTCAAATGTTAGGTTTGCCCGGCTCCTTTGTTTTGCTGCCTTACGGTCCGCTCTATCGGCTAAGGCGGCACCAGGAGAACTACTGCTATTGTGCCCCGGTTCAGCCAGGCGAGCACCTAAGTAGAGAAAGCCGAAAACTGACTGTCACGATATAGCGTGAGACTGGTCAACCACTCGATGACCTATGGGAGTCTTCGGGATTCCTCCGCATTAAAGAAGGGCCGTTTCCCGGCCAGGCACACACGTGCCCCGAGTTCGGGCGAGCGCGGCGCCACCAGGGGCTATATAGTAGCCCCCCTGTCAAACTCCTATGGCTAAGGGAAAGTGATAAAGCATTATAGTCCGATTGCCTAGTACGCTGCCACTACTAGAAAACGGAGCTTTAGAACCGGTTCGTAAGGGCCTTTAGTGCCGGTTCCATAACCGGCACTAATTGGTGGGCACTAAAGGCCCCCCCTTTAGTACCGGTTCGGCACGAACCGGCGCTAAAGTGCCACCACGTGGCGTGAGCTCGCACCCTGGTATGGGGGACCTTTAGTACCGGTTGGTGTTACCAACCGGTACTAAAGGTTTTTGTTTTGAATTTCTTTTTGAAAATTTTGGAAATTTTTTTTGATTATTTTTTTCGATTTTTAATATTTCTGAATTATTTGGTGATTTAGTCTCTAATCACCTCTCTTAACTGCTCAAGTGTGGATCACTCATTCCAAATCATCTGACTTCCCGACCGGTCACCCATCCCTCTCACTACTCCAGCCCGAGCACGCTTAACTTTCGGGTTCTATCCTCCTTCGTTTCCAAGTCTGCACTTGTTGTTTTCCTAACAATAGTAAGATGCCAATCATGTTAGCCCTCAGGAGTTTAGCTTGAGCATGAAGTCACACATTTCACTGTTTGAGTTTGAAACTATTATTCTAAAAAAACAGTAATTATTTAGTAACACTAATATTTCTTGAATAAGTTTGACCACAGTTTGACCACAGTTTGACCATAGTTTGACCAGATTTGACCAAAATTCAAAAAATTGAAATAATTATTTAGTAACACTAATATTCTTGAATAATTATGTAGTAACATTAATACTTCTTGAATAAGTAGTTTGACCAGATTTAACAATTTTTTTTAAAAAAATTAAATTTGACCATATCTTTTTTTCCTTTTGGAATTTGAGGATTCTAAAAAATTGCAAACAAGCCGTAAGCGGTCTCCATCGCATGCGGATTTTCATGCTGAATTTTTTGATATATTATACGTTTTTTCCAACATCGTATGCAAAAGTTATAGCCGTTTTACATTTTCCCTACATTTTTGCAAAACATGTCCAAATTTAAGTTTTCAAATTTTCCTAACTAGTAGATGTAGTAATATAACTACCTCTCGAAGGATTTTATTTTTTGAAGTTTTTATCATTTTCTTTTGATTTTTTCAGAACTGAAATGGCAACACACAGGGGGGGGTAGAGTTTGAAAATTGCCCTATAGTGCCGGTTTGTGTCACAAACCGGTACTATAGGTCAGACCCCTTTAGTACCGGTTCGTGGCACAAACCGGTACTAAAGGTTAGCCCTTTAGTACCGGTTTGTGCCACGAACCGGTACTAAAGGTGATCGTGGGGCCCCAGCCTGACGCCAACCTGCCATCACCCCTTTAGTACCGGTTCGTGGCATGAACCGATACTAAAGGTTCAACACGAACCGGCATTAATGCATAGTCGTTCGACCCGGCACTAATGGTACCATTAGTGCCGGCTCAAATTCAAACCGGCACTAATGTGCTTCACGTTTGACCCTTTTTCTACTAGTGTGCGCTATCACCTCCTTCATGGACCTAGACGTTCGATCAAGTGTGAGAATGCGCCTTCTGCGAACACCCCCGCATTATATGCGTGGGGGCTGAAGCCGACGACTGCCATCTTTCAGATTATATACACATGTACCTCAACGGCCGCACAGGAGGCATTATAATACTTGCAGGCACAAGTATAAAAAGCTTCTACAATTCATCAAAATATTGTTTTACAATAATACACGTTATTCGAACATAATATCCTTCGAGCACCGCGTCTCTATTAAACGAGCGCCTTGCTGAACTTCCTGAAAATAGTGCTCAGCAGGTATTCGGCCTCCGTCCAAATCTTGGGATGCAACAGCAGCGGCCTCCATCTCCGCCTAGTATGTCTTGACACGGGCAAGGGCCATCCGCGCACCCTCTATGCATGCTGACCTCTTCATCGCATTGATATGCGGCACGACACCAAGGAACTGCTGCACCAAGCTAAAATAACTGTTCGGCTTTGGCCTTTCCGGCCACAGATGATTAACGACATCCTTCATGGCGAGTCCGGACAACCTATTCAGTTCGGCCCATTCGGCCAAACGATCACTCAACGGAAGCGGACGCTTCGGATTGTTGAATTGTGACTAGAAGAGCTTCTCCACTTCGCTATCTTTCTGATCTCGGAAATGTTCGGCCGCATCAGCGGCACTCGCAGCTAAATCCAGATATGCGTCCGCCAAACTCCACATCCGGTCCAACGGAGCGTATTTAGGATCTCCGAACTTTATCCGCAGCATAAAGGGCTTTCCAGCCACTATATATTCGGCCTGACACAGCTCCTCCTTCATCGCTCTCATCGCAGAACGAGCATCCTTGGCCGCTGTAGTGGCCTTCTCCAAGTCTGTTCGCTCCGCCCGATCTTCTTTTTCAAGAAGCTTGTAGCGGTCAGCAGAGTTCTTTAACTTCACAGCCATTTCGGCCATTTCCTTCTTGCTTCGGAAGTGAGCATCCTGTTCGGCTTTCAGCTGTTCAATTGCCTTTACGGCAGCCGCATCACTTCTCCTGGCTTGCTCCTTGGCTCGGGCAAGTTCCGCCCAAAGGTTCTCCATGGTAGCGGCCCCATCTGCATCAAGCGCACACGCTGTAAGATACTGGCATCAAGCTCCTCTTACCAGGTGTCTCCGGAGAAATTACATACCTTGTGCCTCGTCAAGCCACTTGTTGACAAGCGCGATGTCGGCATCTGCCACGTCAAGTTGCCGCGTTAGCTCGGCAAATTCATCAGTCCGGCTATCCACCGGACACTTCGCCACCTACATAGGAAGGCGGCAAAATTACACCTGGGACTATGATCCTCTGCGTGCTGTCGTCTTGGACAACACACAGAGTCTCAGGGGCTACTATCTACACAGGGCGCATCTTATATGCGGAACTGTCAAAAGGTACATCACCTCGCGTACCTCTAAACCTATCAGTAAACTCCTGACGGCCTCGTGCGACCCGCTTTCAGCGGATGAAATCCTTTCAATTACCGTACCCATCAATGTATGGTGTTCCTCTGAGATAGACGCTCGCCCTAACAGATCCTTCAGTTCATCCGACCGAGCACCAGGCGGTGACGGACTCGTTCGATGGCCTTTTTCAAAGACCGGACACGGATGGCCTTGGGGGGCCATATGATTGCCTTCCGGCCCTGCCGGATTCGGAGAAACCCTCCGCGACGATACCTCACGATCGCCTGCCTCGTAAGGCGGTACGACAGGGGGAGGTGTTTCGCTCTCCATCATCTCCGGAAGAAGATCCCCCGAAGATGAGCTCTGCTGAGAAGGGCTGAGATCCGAACACACTCCACGGGTGTCATGCCAAGAAAATGTTGGAGCACTCGTGGTCCCTCTGGGTTGAACTCCCACAGGCGAAGGGGGAGACGTTTGCAGGGCAGAACTCGATGAATTAACATAACCTGCGTCACCACGACCAGACTGATGTCTCTTTCTAGGAGATTGTGGGATCTAGAAGTAGATGTGTCTAGAGGGGGGGGATTAGACACTTCGTGCTAAAGTTGCAATTTTTAATCTTTTTCAGTTTAAGTGAAGTTTAGGCACAATTTCAACACACACAATACATATCAAGAAAGCATGCAAAGAGTATATGAGCAGCGGAATGTAAAGCATGCAACTTGCAAGAATGTAAAGGGAAGGGTTTGGAAAGATCAAACGCAATTGGAGACACGGATGTTTTTCCCGTGGTTCGGATAGGTGGTGCTATCCTACATCCACGTTGATGGAGACTTCAACCCACGAAGGGTAATGGTTGCGCGAGTCCACACAGGGCTCCACCCAAGGGCAACGGTTGCGCGAGTCCACGAAGGGCTCCACCCACGAAGGGTCCACGAAGAAGCAACCACCCACAAAGGGTCCACGAAGAAGCAACCTTGTCTATCCCACCATGGCCATCGCCCACGAATGACTTGCCTCACTAGCAGTAGATCTTCACGGAGTAGGCGATCTCCTTGCCCTTACAAACTCCTTGGTTCAACTCCACAATCTTGTCGGAGGCTCCCAAGTGACACCTAGCCAATCTAGGAGACACCACTCTCCAAGAAGTAACAAATGGTGTGTAGGTAATGAACTCCTTGCTCTTGTGCTTCAAATGATAGTCTCCCCAACACTCAACTCTCTCTCATAGGATTTGGATTTGGTGGAAAGAAGATTTGAGTGGAAAGCAACTTGGAAAGGCTAGAGATCAAGATTCATATGGTAGGAATGGAATGTCTTGGTCTCAACACATGAGTAGGTGGTTCTCTCTCAGAACATATGAGTTGGAATGGTGTGTGTGTTCTGATGGCTCTCTCGTCGAATGAGAAAGAGGTGGAGGGGTATATATAGCCTCCACACAAAATCCAACCGTTACACAATTTTCCAATCTCGGTGGGACCGAATCAGAAAACTCGGTCGGACCAAAAATGTAAACCTAGTGACCGTTAGGAATTTTGGTGGGACTGACATGCAACTCGGTAGGACCGATTCGGTTAGGGTTTGGGCATAACGTAATCTCGGTGAGACCGATTATACAAACTCGGTGAGACCGAATTTGGTAATTAGCTAACCAAAGAGTTGGTCAGGCAAACTCGGTGGGACCGATTTGCTCTTTCGGTGAGACCGAGTGGAACTCGGTGAGACCGAAAAGTTACAAAGGGGAAACACTGAGTTTACATTGCAATCTCGGTGGGACCGATTGCATATCTCGGTGGGACCGAAAATATTGCAATGGGTACAGAGAGTTCGCAAGCCCATCTCGGTGAGACCGAGATCCTTATCGGTAGAACCGAATTGCTAGGGTTTGGCAGTGGCTAATGACAAGTGAAACTCGGTGGCGCCGGATAGGAAAAATCGGTAGGACCGAGTTTGGCTTAGAGTTTAGGTCATATGTGGATATGGGAAAGTAGTTGAGGGTTTTGGAGCATATCACTAAGCACATGAAGCAAGAGGCTCATTAAGCAACACCTCATCCCTCCTTAATAGTATTGGCTTTTCCTATGGACTCAATGTGATCTTGGATCACTAAAATATAAATGAAGAGTCTTGAGCTTGAAGATTTAGCCAATCTCTTGTCCTTAGCATCTTGAAGGAGTTCCCACAACCTTTAGTCCATGCCACTCCATTGTTGAACTTATCTGAAACATGCTAGATAGAAGTGTTAGTCCAACAAGAGATATGTTGTCATCAATTATCAAAACCACCTAGGCAGCACTTGTGCTTTCAGTCTCCCCCTTTTTTGGTAATTGATGGCAACATACATCAAAGCTTTAGATAAAGATATACAGAACAGCAAGTAAAGCTTTGGAAGAACATGTAGCAAGCATAGGCTCCCCCTACATGTATGCACTCATGTGAATATGAAATATAGAGGCATGTGAGAGCATAATCATGATAGAGTAGGCGATGTGTTACATGTATCTTGGCCATATGCATCAGAGCAAAAGATTATTAAGGAAAATACCTTCATGCTCATGAGTCCTTCTTGCAAACAGTATGTACATAAGCAAGAACTCCTCATACTCATGATTTTGATGCATATACTTACCTTGTGGTCTCGAGTTGGTTTAGGATGGAATGAACCTGCAAACAAGGTTAGATAACACAGGTACGTCTACTAGCCAGAGCAAACAAAAGAAACCACAAGAATGCCAAGACTGGGATGACATGTAGAGAGTGATAACATTGGATTCAACATGTCCCCAAGAATAAAGATATGCAATGAATTTGGCTGATTTCTTTTCCCTTAGGTGTCTTGCTCCCCCTGAATCTTACATGGGATATTGGGAGAAGATAGGAAACAGAAAATCAAAGCTGAATAGAACTTAATTCAAATGAGTTCATATGAACATGTCTTTCCCCCAAAAAGACATGTGGCATCTCTCCTCTTGAACATCAAGCATCTGGGATCCTTGAGTATTTTTCTCTCCCTGGAGATCTCTCTCTCCCCCTTAACAACATCTGGGATCCTTGAGACTTTCTCTCCCCCTTAATACTTTTTCTCTCTTGGTGTGATCTCTCTTTCCTACAAGCTTTGATGTGATCTCTCTCTCCCCCTTTGACATCAATTTCCAAGAAGGTTTTTCCTGGAATCCGTCGAATAGGTTTGGTCCTTGAGATTCAGCACAAAGCAGAGGATAAAATTGTGATGCTTGTGGAGGACAAGATTCATTGAGTGGAGCTAGATCATAAGAAATGTAGAACAAGTGGCAAAATGGTTTTCTGATTACAAAGTCGGTGGCACCGAGTGGCACATTTCGGTGGTACCGAAAAGATTCGGTTGGACCGAAATTTGCAAGTCGGTGAAACCGAGTTTACAGAGAGAAAAACACTTGTCATCTCAGCTCACTAGTCAAGTAAGATCTCACAAAGATTTGCAATGAATTAGCTGAAGGATTTGCAAGAAATTTGTTGCAGAGATATGCAGAACAAAAACAAACAGGAAAAAGTGAAAGTTTCTAGATGAAGTTTTTTTTGTTTGAGAGAGAAGGAAACAAATATGCAAGGAACAAATGCAATAACTCAGAAAAGGACACAAGAGAACTTCATCTAGAATTGGGCGGTGACATAGTCACCTATGTTAGAGTATATTGACTTAGGAGTCAAGTGAGGACACTTGATCATAGGTCATACTCATCGTTTAAGCTCAAAATGGGGTTACCATTTTTCGTTTAAGCATCTTGATGTATTCACATCTTGTTGAGTTGCTTTGACTCATGTCTTGGAGTAAAGCTTCTCTAAGATGGAATGACATACCTTGGGTGGTGATGTGGTTCTTGCTCATGTAGTTGA
Organism: Triticum urartu; assembly: GCF_003073215.2. Lineage (NCBI taxonomy): Eukaryota > Viridiplantae > Streptophyta > Magnoliopsida > Poales > Poaceae > Triticum > Triticum urartu. The sequence goes on along the minus strand of NC_053027.1, from coordinate 20,858,219 downwards.
ACTTGTGTGGGTGCTCAGGGTTGATGTAGTTCATCAAGAGTTGGGAGCACCACTTGGAGTTTGAGTTCATCTACCTACATGGGTTAGTTCTTGCAAGGAAGAGCACTTGTGTATCCAAAAATGACAATCATGAAGCTTAACATAGAATTTGTCAAAGGATATGTTTGAATGGTTTCGTGCTTCCTTGTCTTCAACCACTATTGTGTAGAGTCTTGGTGATGTAGAGATTGCTCAAGATATGAGTGAGTCGCAATCTCATGGAATTAGATTCAACCAAGCACCTACACGGGTTAGACAACATGCAAGGTGCAAATATATCCAAGACATAAGATAGTTATCATAAGAGATATATCATGGATTAGTCATAAGATCATGTCTTGCATGTATCCAATGAAGTTTCTACTCCAAGTTCGAGGCATCAATGATGTTCAATTCTCCTCTCAACCTGCAAAACACTTTCTCATCAAGCGGTTTAGTGAATATATCCGCTAATTGCTTATCGGTGCGAACATGCTTAAGATTGATGTCACCCTTAGCAACATGATCTCGAATGAAATGATGACGAACTTCAATATGCTTAGTTCGAGAATGTTGTACAGGATTATGACCAATTTTGATAGCACTTTCATTGTCACAAAGCAGTGGAACATGTCTCACATAAATTCCATAATCTTTAAGAGTTTGGGTCATCCAAAGTAATTGAGCACAACATGAACCAGCGGCAATGTATTCCGCTTCGGCGGTGGATAAGGATACCGAGTTTTGTTTCTTGGAAGACATAGACACAAGAGATCTACCAAGAAATTGACAAGTACCCAAAGTGGACTTTCTATCAACCTTGTCTCCGGCATAATCTGAGTCGGAATAGCCAACAAGATCAAAAGAAGATCTCTTAGGATACCAAATGCCAAAATTTGGTGTATGGATTAAATATCTCACTATCCTTTTCACAGCCTTAAGATGACAATCTTTAGGAGCAGCTTGATATCGTGCACATATGCACACACTTAGCATAATATCGGGACGTGAAGCACATAGGTATAACAATGAACCAATCATAGAGCGATAAACCTTTTGATCAACAGGTTCACCATCTTTGGTCAAATCATTATGTCCACTAGTAGGCATGGGTGTAGACATACCTTTGCATTCTTGCATATTGAACTTCTTGAATAAGTCCTTGGTGTACTTTGTTTGAGAGACAAATGTACGTTCCTTAGTTTGCTTGATTTGCAACCCGAGAAAGAATTTGAGTTCACTCATCATAGACATCTCAAACTTCTCTGACATTAGCTTTCCAAACTTTTCACTAAAGAGAGGGTTAGTTGAACCAAATATGATGTCATCAACATAAATTTGGCATACAAATAGTTCTCCATTAACCATTTTAGTAAAAAGAGTAGAATCAATTTTACCAATTTCAAAACCGCTTGTAGTAAGGAACTTGGTCAAGCATTTATACCATGCTCTAGGAGCTTGTTTAAGACCATAAAGAGCTTTGTGAAGTTTGTAAACATGATTTGGTTTCTTAGGATTGACAAAGCCGGGAGGTTGTTTGACATAAACTTCCTCCTCTATTTCTCCATTTAGAAAAGCACTTTTGATGTCCATTTGGTACAAGGTGATATTATGGTGATTAGCATAGGCAAGTAAGATGCGAATGGACTCAAGTCTAGCAATGGGAGCATACGTCTCACCATAGTCCATACCTTCGACTTGTGTGTATCCTTGGGCGACGAGACGTGCTTTGTTGCGAACCACTTGTCCATCTTCATCTTGCTTATTGCGAAACACCCATTTGGTACCAATGATGTTGTGTTTGTTGTCGGGCTTCTCAACCAATGTCCAAACTTGGTTTCTCTCAAAATTATGTAGCTCTTCATGCATAGCGTTTATCCAATCCGGATCTTCCAATGCTTCTTCAACCTTCATTGGTTCAATGCTCGAGATGAATGAATAGTTTTCACAAAAGTTAGCTAAACGAGTTTTTGAGCGAGTGATTCTCCCGGTATGTATATCATTGAGGATTTGCTCGACGGGATGATCTTTGGCAATTCTTGCTCGAACTCGTGAGAGCTTTTGCTTGGGTCTTTGTTGAGCATCTTCTTCATCTTGTTCTTCTTCTTGGCCTTCTTCATTGTTGACGTCGTCGTTCTCTTGTCGTGGTGGATAAGGAGGTTGTTGATGTTCATCTTGACGTACTTCCTCGTTTTCTTCATCTTGGTGTGGCCCACTTGTGGATGCTTCCGTGTCGATTCTTGGTTCACCTTGTCGTGAAGTAGAAGCTTCCACTTGGACGGATGAAGTACTCTCCTTCACCTCTGTTGGACGAATTTTGCCAATAGACAAGTCTTGAATTGCTTCTGAGGGGTCTTTGTCTCCTACATCAATTGGCAATTGCTCTACTTGCGAGCCATTAGATTCATCAAACTTCACATCTACCGTCTCTTCAAACTTTCGGGTGAAATTGTTGTAGACACGGTAAGTGTGAGAGTTTGATCCATATCCAAGTAGAAAACCTTCATGAGATTTAGGAGCAAACTTTGAATGACGATGCTTATCAAGAATGTAGCACTTTGAGCCGAATACTCGAAAGTATCCAACTTGAGGCTTGTTACCGGTGAGGATCTCGTATGCCGTCTTGCCGAGTAGCTTGTGAAGATATAAGCGATTTGTTGCGTGACAAGCTGTCTCAACCGCTTCTGCCCAAAAGTGCTTTGGCGTCTTGTATTCATCAAGCATTGTTCTTGCCATTTCGATGAGCATCCGGTTCTTCCTCTCAACAACTCCATTTTGTTGAGGTGTGTATGTAGCCGAGAACTCGTGTGAAATCCCTTCTTTATCAAGAAAGGTGTCCACATTTGCGTTCTTGAACTCCGTTCCGTTGTCACTCCGAACCTTCTTGATCTTCACATCAAACTGATTTTGGGCTTTCCTAGCGAAGTTTCTGAAGATCTTCTGGACCTGCGACTTGTCATTAAGAAAGAAAACCCACGTAAATCTTGAAAAATCATCAACTATAAATAGACCAAAAGAATTTCCACCGAGACTCTTGTAGGCATTGGGACCAAAAAGATCCATGTGAAGCAGCTCGAGTGGCCTCCTTGTGGTCATGATGTTCTTCACGGGATGTCTTCCTCCAACCTGTTTACCTGCTTGACAAGCACTGCAAAGTCTATCCTTATCAAATATGACATCGTTAACTCCAAGGATATGATTTCCTTTAATAAGCTTGTCAGGGTTTCTCATGCCAACGTGACCTAGTCGTCTATGCCACAACCAGCCTTTTGAGGATTTAGCAACAAAGCAAGTTTTAGGTTGTGCCTTTTTAGAGAAATCGACAATGTAAAGATCACCTCTACGCATACTCGTAAATACCATTTTATGATTGTCTCGACGAAATACTTGGCAATCTACCTCAGTAAATAGGACGTTCAAACCGAAATCAGCAAGTCTAGATACTGAAAGTAAGTTATAGCCAAGAGATTCAACGAGCATGACATTTTGAATGGAACTATCATGTGAGATGGCCACCTTACCAAGGCCAACCACTTTACCATTTGAATTATCACCAAAGGTGACATATTTTCAAGGGCCGTTGTTTTCAGCAAGCTCACGGAACATCTCTTCATCTCCGGTCATATGATCAGTGCATCCACTATCAAGAACCCATTCCTTTCCTCCTGATTCATATCCCCGAAGATTTTCCATAAGACCAAAATTTCTCATTGCATCATCAAGATCGGAGTCACTGTCATCATCATCATAATATTCATGTTCATCATGATCTTGTGACTCATCATTTCCTAGAGAGGGTAATTCATTAGATAAATGATCAAAGTGGTTACTTTTATGAATTCTTATAGCTTTGAGTATGATGTCATTAATGATTCCAACATCTCCTTTAGCATGCTTAAGATTGGCAAGTTCAAGAAGACATTTACCAAAACTAGGATCACTAGAGTTCATCTTACTCAAGGCAATAGATTTATGGAAAATTTCATCCAAAGTTTTCAAGGAGTGATTGGGAAACCGTTCCTCAAGAAATTTCCATATAGTATAGGCGCAATTTTGAGTAGGCAAACTAGCAATCAAATCTTTGGGCAATCCTCTAATGATGAGCTCAATAGTTCTAAGATTGCGAATCATGTCAATATCTTCATCTAGGGTAGGATGCAAGGGATCAATATGGGGTGCACAAGGGCTAGTAATATACTTGTTCAAATGATATTGATTGAAGATTACAAGCATCTCATTTTTCCACTCATGAAAATACTTTCCATCAAGAATAGGCACTCTATGTCTAAGACTCCCTAGAGTAGAAACATCCATCTTCCTCCAATGGTGATTAAACCAAGGCAATGGAGACCAAAGCTCTGATACCACTTGTAGGATCTAGAAGTAGATGTGTCTAGAGGGGGGGATTAGACACTTCGTGCTAAAGTTGCAATTTTTAATCTTTTCCAGTTTAAGTGAAGTTTAGGCACAATTTCAACACACACAATACATATCAAGCAAGCATGCAAAGAGTATATGAGCAGCGGAATGTAAAGCATGCAACTTGCAAGAATGTAAAGGGAAGGGTTTGGAAAGATCAAACGCAATTGGAGACATGGATGTTTTTCCCGTGGTTCGGATAGGTGGTGCTATCCTACATCCATGTTGATGGAGACTTCAACCCATGAAGGGTAACGGTTGCGCGAGTCCACACAGGGCTCCACCCAAGGGCAACGGTTGCGCGATTCCACGAAGGGCTCCACCCACGAAGGGTCCACGAAGAAGCAACCACCCACAAAGGGTCCACGAAGAAGCAACCTTGTCTATCCCACCATGGCCATCGCCCACGAAGGACTTGCCTCACTAGCGGTAGATCTTCACGAAGTAGGCGATCTCCTTGCCCTTACAAACTCCTTGGTTCAACTCCACAATCTTGTCGGAGGCTCCCAAGTGACACCTAGCCAATCTAGGAGACAACACTCTCCAAGAAGTAACAAATGGTGTGTAGGTAATGAACTCCTTGCTCTTGTGCTTCAAATGATAGTCTCCCCAACACTCAACTCTCTCTCATAGGATTTGGATTTGGTGGAAAGAAGATTTGAGTGGAAAGCAACTTGGGAAGGCTAGAGGATCAAGATTCATATGGTAGGAATGGAATGTCTTGGTCTCAACACATGAGTAGGTGGTTCTCTCTCAGAACATATGAGTTGGAATGGTGTGTGTGTTCTGATGGCTCTCTCGTCGAATGAGAAAGAGGTGGAGGGGTATATATAGCCTCCACACAAAATCCAACCGTTACACAATTTTCCAATCTCGGTGGGACCGAATCAGAAAACTCGGTCGGACCAAAAATGTAAACCTAGTGACCGTTAGGAATTTCGGTGGGACTGACATGCAACTCGGTAGGACCGATTCGGTTAGGGTTTGGGCATAACGTAATCTCGGTGAGACCGATTACACAAACTCGGTGAGACCGAATTTGGTAATTAGCTAACCAGAGAGTTGGTCAGGCAAACTCGGTGGGACCGATTTGCTCTTTCGTTGAGACCGAGTGGAACTCGGTGAGACCAAAAAGTTACAAAGGGGAAACACTGAGTTTACATTCCAATCTCGGTGGGACCGATTGCATATCTCGGTGGGACCGAAAATATTGCAATGGGTAACAAAGAGTTTGCAAGCCCATCTCGGTGAGACCGAGATCCTTATCGGTAGAACCAAATTGCTAGGTTTTGGCAGTGGCTAATGACAAGTGAAACTCGGTGGCGCCGGATAGGAAAAACCGGTAGGACCGAGTTTGGCTTAGAGTTTAGGTCATATGTGGATATGGGAAAGTAGTTGAGGGTTTTCGAGCATATCACTAAGCACATGAAGAAAGAGGCTCATTAAGCAACACCTCATCCCTCCTTAATAGTATTGGCTTTTCCTATGGACTCAATGTGATCTTGGATCACTAAAATATAAATGAAGAGTCTTGAGCTTGAAGCTTTAGCCAATCTCTTGTCCTTAGAATCTTGAAGGAGTTCCCACAACCTTTAGTCCATGCCACTCCATTGTTGAACTTATCTGAAACATGCTAGATAGAAGTGTTAGTTCAACAAGAGATATGTTGTCATCAATTATCAAAACCACCTAGGGAGCACTTGTGCTTTCAGAGATCTCGGATGTGGCCCTGCAACAGGGGCATGTCCTTTGCCGACCCCCAGTCCAGCCCCTTATTGACCCATGACGCCAGTCGTGGCGGGGGACCCGAGCGGAAAGCAGGCAGCGCCACCCACTTGGTGCTCCTGGGGGCTGTGATATAAAACCACTCTTGTTTCCATAAGTTGAACTTCGCTTGAAAAGAGCCCTCGGGCCATGGAGCGTCAGCATTCTTGCTTATAACAGCGCCTCCACACTCCGCGTGCTGTCCCTCAATCATCTTCGGCTCTACTTTAAAGGTCTTAAGCCACAGTCCGAAGTGAGGAGTAATACGGAGGAAGGCTTCGCACACGACAATGAACGATGAGATGTGAAGGATGGACTCCGGGGCTAAGTCATGAAATTCCAGCACATAATAAAACATGAGCCCCCTCACGAAGGGATCCGTCGCGAAGCCTAGCCCTCGGAGGAAGTGAGACACGGACACCACGCTCTCACCAGGCTTGGGAGTAGGAATAACCTGCCCGTGAGCAGGCAGCCTATGCGAGATTTCGCCGGTCAAAAACTTGGCCTCTCTCAGCTTTAGCACGTCTTCCTCCATGACGGGGGAAGGCGTCCATCGGCCTCGAAGGTCGGAGCCTGACATCGTCGAAGGTCCGAAGCGTCTGAAATCTGGGGCCTTGGGTGTTGGAACTCAAGGCGAAGGGCGAATTCAATTGAGATCAAAAGAAAGGAGTAAGGCCTTGGTCTCTTTATTAGAGGTTGAATACCAAGAGCCCTCCCCGTGACCGTTTGGGACTCGCGTTTGATCGAGGAGACACACCAACGGGCACGATTGGGTTACCCACGTCCGTATTGATGAGAATCCCGTAAATAAAGGGGACACGATCTCTGCTTTGACAAGACATGACAAGGAAACCGCCTCGCAAAACGCGCTGAGGTGGGACAGTAAAAATGGTTCAAATAAAGGCTTGGCTGTGGCGTGATGACACGCTACGGAATACGTCAGCAGATTAGACTTGTGTAAATATTATTCTCTCTATGGCAATATGTGGAACTTATTTTGCAGAGTCGGACACTATCCTTGTGTTCAAAATCTTCTATGAACTATTCGGAGGAGAAACCCGCCTTGCAATGCCGAAGACAATCTGCGCGCCGGACTCGTCATCATTGAAGCCTGGTTCAGGGGCTACTGAGGGAGTCCTGGATTAAGGGGTGTCCGGATAGCCGGACTATAACCTTTGGCCGGACTCTTGGACTATGAAGATACAAGATTGAAGACTTCGTCCCGTGTCCGGATGGGACTTTCCTTGGCGTGGAAGGCAAGCTTGGCAATACGGATATGTAGATCTCCTCCCATTGTAACCAACTCTGTGTAACCCTAGCCCTCTCCGGTGTCTATATAAACCGGAGGATTTTAGTCCATAGAAATAAGGACAATCATACCATAGGCTAGCTTCTAGGGTTTAGCCTCTTTGATCTCGTGGTAGATCTACTCTTGTACTACCCATATCATCAATATTATTCAAGCATGAGTAGGGTTTTACCTCCATCGAGAGGGCCCGAACCTGGGTAAAAACATTGTGTCCCTTGTCTCCTGTTACCATCCGCCTAGACGCACAGTTCGGGACCCCCTACCCGAGATCCGCCGGTTTTGACACTGACAATGGGTTTCCTTTCATATTGCATGAATTTATCTCTCTACATCATGTCATCTTGCTTAAGGCGTTACTCTGTTTTTAACTTAATACTCTAGATGCATGCTGGATAGCGGTCGATGAGTGGAGTAATAGTAGTAGATGCAGAATCGTTTCGGTCTACTTGTTACGGACGTGATGCCTATATACATGATCATGCCTAGATATTCTCATAATTATGCTCAATTCTATCAATTGCTCAACAGTAATTTGTTCACCCACCGTAGAATACTTATGCTCTTGAGAGAAGCCACTAGTGAAACCTATGGCCCCCCGGTCTATTCTCATCATATCAATCTCCATCACTTTTATATTGTTTTTCTATTTAATTTGCTTTTACTTTTTACTTTGCATCTTTATACCAAAAATATTCTATCTATCAGATCTCACTCTTGTAAGTAACCGTGAAGGGCTTCACAACCCCTAATCGCGTTGGTTGCGAGTAGCTATCGTTTTGTGCAGGTACGAGGGACTTGAGCATGGCCTCCTACTGGATTGATACCTTGGTTCTCAAAAACTGAGGGAAATACTTACGCTACTCTGCTGCATCATCCCTTCCTCTTCGGGGAAAACCAACGCAAGCTCAAGACGTAGCAACGATCAATCGAGTGCTAGGAGTTAAGATGGATAACTTGTAGTATAATTGGGAACTAAGATCTAGCAAACATCATGATCGTACATGACAGACCTACGAGCCCAAAGAACTTGCTTGGTGCCTCACTTGTCAGAGGTACAGCTGGCTGCGACATCGTGCCGCCGCAAATGGGGGACAACCGGCGAAGAACAGAGGAAGACCAGCGAGGAATATAAGAAGACGGACAAAACAGGAGGAAGAAGAAGTTGCCGCCGGCGCACATGACCGCGTATTTGGGTGGAGAATAAAGTAGAGAGTTGGGGACTAGTAGCACTTGGTCGGATGGGGGATAGGCTATTTTCCTTATTTGGGCTTGGTCAGATTTGTGTCTTTGGGATAATGGGATGCCAATAGAACATCACACTACAAGCAATACGTTTTAGCACAATATAGCGTGCTATTTTATGAATAGCCCCATCATAAGACAAATTGCTAAACTTTAGTGTGGCCTCTCCTTGTATGCTATAGCACGCTACTAGTAACAAAATTGCGCTCTTATTCTTCATTGAAAAAAGACATAATCTTCAAGTATGAAAGATGGAAAGAGTATATCGTATTTATTTCTCTAAAAGCACCAAAAATGCATTGACGATTTATGTTGGACATGTAAATACTCGAGTAAAGATTGTAACCTATACTTGAGATTTAAGGAGTAAGTTGTGGTTGATATTAGCGTTGTGACTATTATTCAGAGAAAGGGATCAGTTCCAAACTACTATAAAACAAGGAACCCAAGGATCGAAGGTAATTAGTGTTATCTCTTTCCAATTACTTATATATGTTTGTGGTTTTCACTATACTAGCATAGTGGCCCGCCCGATGTGCGTGCTAGAATTTTATGAAGTTGTATCATGAATACATATGATTTAAATTGTCGAAGGAAACTTGCATCCAAATGTGATCACATTCTCAAATACGCGCCTTTGGCGAACATAGTTTTGTCTGGGGCATGTTTGATGCACGAGGATCATCCTTATCCATTGTTAACTTATTATGAAATTACAATGTCGTATTAGGTTACTAATATTCCCATTGTAAAAAATGTGTGTTTTCCATATATTTTTACCTTATTTTTGTGTTATATACTAACAAAATGAAAATGAAATAATTCAACTTTTTTTAATTTTGTTTTAAATCTTTTCTGTGTAAATGATTTTTAGTACATAAAATTCTTGGTAAAATGATGTGAATTATATTCTGAGATATTAATTATATTTTGCATGAGCATCTATTCTCAAGAGACGGTTTTGGTAGGATAAATTCACTCACATGCTATTGAAAGTGGACTTGACACACTTGAAATTTGCTTCAATTAATTTCGTGTTGATCATTTTTGTGAAATTTTTTATCAGTAACAACAATTCTAGAAATAGTTAATTATATATAGTGAACGAATGAATCATACTGGGAATTCTTTTAGGAAGATTAGTTATGTTTTTGTACAAGACAATTAGCAATAGCTTAACTATGAAAGTGAACATCTACTTGAGTCGATGTGAAATATTAAACTAACAAATAACTCAAGCTAGCTAAAACATGAGCAATATGTAGAAAAGCAATGGACATTAATAGGGGTTGCTTTGCTGAAGAATGATGAGCCAGTCTTTCGTAGGTGGGGTCAATGGTGTTCGATTTACGAGTTATGAATTCTGTCTTCAGAAACAAAGAAACACTGCCATTCAGATGATACATGCTCCCAGCATTAGTGAAATCATTGTGGACCAATAGGTAGAACAGATAACTGTAAGTGGAACAAGTTACAAGTTGATGCTTATAATTCAAACATTTTCTAAATGGCCCTATTCCTTTGTGCGTATATCACTAAAGGGCGTATTGCTTCTTCACTCTGGACATGCATGCAATTTTAATAATACTCTCTTTTTTGCTCCCATTTATTTGTTGTCTTTCGGGACAGAATATTTTTTCACTCATACCTGAGACACAAAAAGAAGGAAGCCGCATCAATATAGAAGAAACTATTTTGGCTAATAGTTCAATGGGAATATTTTTTTGCTCGGTGCTCCATCATATTTAAGCTAGCATTTTAACAAATTGAAAGATGTTCCAAACATTCTCTTTCACTTTTGCGGTTCAATGAGGGTGAGCCATGCGGTGGCTTAGATCATCGCCTTGGGATTGACCATCATACATATTGTGATAGGGTGGACACCACGCTCACTCTTAGTGACGATGGAAAGAAGGATAACTAGTGACACGGGTAGGGCGCTATATTGAAATAGAGGATGTAGACCCGTGGGAGTCTTGAGCCATGCTTACTGGGCTAGGGGTAGGTTTTTTTCTCCCGTTGCAATGCACATGAATGTTTGCTAGTAGAATTAAATCACATGAGCTTGGGCAATCAAGTAGAAGATTGTCTAACTAAGGGTTAGGACTCAAGTAATATAATTTAGCTTGTAACAAGATGGTTATGATAGATACTTATCACCCATCTGAGGGGGAGTGTTTTTTTGAGAAGTCGAGGGGTGTGTTGGGTTGAGTAGTCTATGTGTGGGGTGTGTATGGGTTTGGACGAAATTAAAGCGCCATGCTTCTGTATATCCACTCATACTTGTAGGCTGTAGCTAGAGATCAAGAGAGTGTTCCGGATGTTCCCTCAAGAGACAAAAACATATTTGTGTGAATAATGTCATCTGAGGTACATCGTCATCCATGGTGGCGCTAAACTGTGCCTGAGCGCAAAATCCTTATTCTGCACTCTGGCCGTATGGTGCACCCAATCAACCAAAAAACATGCGCCCATCCTCGTGCTCCGCTATACATTTGGTCGTAATAGCCTATGTGGCATGTAGTAAAAAGTTTTAACTTCATTACTCTAGATGCTTGGTCATATATTGATAGTAATAGCCTGTGTGACTTGTAGTAAAAAGTGTTAACTTCAATACTCAGATGCATGGTCATAAATTTATAGTAATGTCTCATGTAACATATGGTAAAAACGTATTGATATGTTTACTGTGAAAGCCTGTGCGAACTATCGGTCCTAAAGTCCTGTGTAACATGTAGTAAAAATTAATAATCTTTTTACTACATATGCTAGTGATATTCAATTCTCTGGCGTACGTGCGGACAGCCGAACAAACCCATGGACTAATTTTTTTATTCAATCCGTAATATGCTTCTTATTCTGTAGTAAAAAAATACTAGATTCGTTTACTACTTAATCTTGCATTTAACATGATGGTAAAACGCTTTGCATTTTCTAGTAAATGAGGTAGACACTTTTACAACTTAATTCTGGGTTTAGGTTTGATCGTAATACATTAGTTACCCATTAATATAGGAGGGAGGTTTGCATGCGGGGTGGATCTGGTTGGCTGCTTCGTTTTAGTCGGATGGTCGGAGGGTAGAATAAATTATTTGCGCTCAGGAAAATGGGATATCTAAGGAAAATGTGGCCTAAGGATATTTAAACATAGCTTTAGTGGTTTTTGGATCGAGGAATTATGAGAAAACATTGATTAAGACCACTATATGACGTATCAAATGTTGCACATGAACTAACTGTTCTAAAAATCGTCATTAGTTTAACATGACTTGCAGCTAATAATGGTCGATCTCCAAAGAAGAGTGGAACTACAAGCCAGGTAGTAATAAATTCAAAAGGTCAATTTTGGTTGACACAAAGTTAATGTTCACTGTGGTTCAGATATTATTTTATCTGTCAATATTGAGATTTCTACTAACTCATGAAAATACACAAACATTTGAGCAAAACAACAATTTGTTAAGCCAAAACAACATTCATTTTTACGTGGTTGTGTGTTATCAAAACAAAATCTACAACTTTTCTAAACACACGACAATGAAGACGTTATACTAAATCAATGATAAGAATGATGTCAAAATATATCACTGAAAGCCTAACCATGGTACATATTTACCTTCTAAAAAAGGCGAGAATGGGCACCGTGGTAGTCTTAAGCTGGTTCACACCATCCCATGGACTTGTACAGGCAAACGGAGATATGCAACCAATGACATACTTCATATCAACATTTGAAAAATAAGATCACGGTGCATTAGAAATATAATTTGTTGTTTTACATTCATGTAAATCATGTTACCTTATGTATATAATCCTCACGCAACATATTATTTTGCAAATAAATGTACAAGCCTTAGTTACCTATACAACTTCCCCAGGAAGCATCTGCGAGCTGATGTTGTGTTCCACGCTACATATTTTTTGATATTTTATTTTACTACGAGAGATACAAGCTAAAGGTGGAGAATAATCTGTGCACGGGCCTCATGTTTTACGATGAATTATTTGTGGGAGTGAGCAGTGTGCATTCAGTAGTTACAATAAATGATTGTGTCTTTCGAAAAAGCAAAAAATATCGTGTTAAGAGAAATAGGGGTGGCTTCCTCCAGATGCTATACACGCTATAGTGTGCTATTTATAAGTGGTGTTTCAAAGTAATGCCATGTATAGCCTAAAATGAAAGAATTTTAACAAGAATAAATGATATAGTTCAATAATAAAGTACTAAAAAGCTTTAATGTGGCCTAACATCAACAACCCATGAGGCAACAACATAGCCAAAATATACAAATTTAGAATCAGGTGGCGTCGGGATCTCCATGTCTAAAGAATAACCTCTCATTGCCGGATATTGGAGCACTCCATGTAGCTAGCTATTTATGAAAACGACGATCAATCAATCGAGTGATAGGAGTTAAAATGGATAACTTATAACATAATTGGAAATTAAGATCAAGCAAACATCATGATCCAACACATACATCACGGACCTGCGAGCCCAAAGAAGTTGCCTGGTGCCTTACTTGTCAGCGGCGCAGCTGGGTGCAACATCGTGCCGCTGCAAACGGGGAAAGACCGGCAAAGAATAGAGGAAGTCCAGCGAGGAACGGAAGAAGAGGGGCCAAACATGAGGAAGAAGAAGCCGCCACCGCCAGCGCACAGGACCGTGTGGTTGAGTGGAGAATAAAGTAGAGAATTAGGGACAGGAAGCGCTTGGTCGGATGGGGGATTGGCTATTTTTCCTATTTGGGCTATATCAGACCTGTGTCTTTGGGCTGATGGGCTGCCAAAAAAACAGTACACTACAAGCTATACTGTTTTAGGGCAATATAGCGTGCCATTTCGCGAATAGCCCCATCATAAGAAAAATAGCCAAACTTTAGTGTGGCCTCTCCTCGTATGCTATAGCGCGCTACTAGTAAAGAAATTGCGCACTATTTTTTCATTGAAAAAAGACATGATCTTCAGGTCTGAAAGATGGAAACAGTATGTGGTATTTAGTTCTCTAAAAGCACCAAAAATGCATTGACTATTTATGTTGGCCATGAAAATACTCGAGAAAAGATTGTAACCTATGGTGGAGATGTAACGAGTAAGTTTAGTTTGAGATTAGCACTGTGACTATTATTCAGAGAGAGGGATCAGTGCCAAAGTACTATAAAACAAGGAACCCAAGGATCGAAGGTAATTAGTGTTGTCGGTTTCAAATTACTTATATATGTTTGTGCTTTTCACTTTACTGGCATAGTGGCTCGCCCGATGTGCGGGCTAGAATTTTATAAAGTTGTATCATGAACACATATTATTTAATTTGTCGAAGGAAACTTACATCCAAATGTGATCACATTCTCAAATATGCGCCTTTGGCGAACATAGTTTTGTCTTTGGCCTGTTTGATGCAAGGGGATCATCATTATGCACTATTAACTTATTATGAAATTACAATGTCGTATTAGGTTACTATTATTCTTATTGTAAAAAAATTGTGTTTTCCATATATTTTTACCTTATTTTTGTGTTATATACTAATTAAACGAAAAGGAAATTATACAACTTTTTAAATTGTGTTTTAAATCTTTTCTATGTAAATGATTTTTAGTACACAAAATTCTTGGTAAAACGATGTGAATTATACTCTGAGATATTAGTTATATTTGGCATGGGCATCAATTCTCAAGAGACGGTTTTGGTAGGATAAATTCACTCATATGCTATTGAAAGTGGACTTGACACATTTAAAATTTGCTTCAATTAAGTTGGCGTTGAACATTTTTGTGAATATTTTTATGAGTAATGACAATTCTAGAAATAGTTAACGATTTATAGTGAATGAAAGAACCATACTGAGAATTCTTTCAGGAAAATTAGTTATGTTTTGTACATGGCAATTAGTAATAGCTCAACTGTGACAGTGAACATCTACTTGACTCGATGTGAAATATACATAACTCAAGCTAGCTAAAACATGAGTAACATGTAGAAAAATGATGGAGATCAATACAGGTTACTTTGCTAATGTCCAATGTTAGTTGTCCTTTAGATAAATTTATCCATGTTGGTGGTTCTCTCTATGGTTCTCTAGGGGAAGGGACCACACATGGGAAAGCTATGATAGTTTTTTCATACTCTTATCACATTCTTTGATGGTTTCACACTCCTCACATAAGCTTCTTCAATGGTTTTAGTGTTACTATTCAATAGATTCTTTTTGTCGAGCAAAGAATAACCACATCATTGAATTATTGTAAATAATTAGATAATAAAGGAAATACTTTCTTTACTATGGATTTTTCCTTTGTTTTCTCCCTAGTGATAGTAACATAATTGAATTCTTTGTATTTCACTTGTTTTAGGGGAAATGCCATCTTTTGTTATGAAATAATAAGATGTTGTGGTCCTATATAAATATTTATTAGTTACACTACTTGAAGAAATATAGTTTGGTAAAAGTTGTCGAGAAGATGTTCTCTGGAGGACATATATTCGAAACATATTTCATAAATAGTATAGTGAAAAGGAAAATATATATGTAATAGTAGCTAGTCTAGTTAGACCTGGACATCATTGAGATTGTAATCCGAAAGAAACCATGAGACCCCTTTGTTGTGATTGGACAATGGAGAAACATATCTCGTTTTGTTGGAGTTTGACATGGTTTGACTTTATTGGCCTCTCGCTATGAAATTCTTTCTGGATAATATGCCCACTAATTAGTACGAATAGAAAATGTATGTGCTTTCCCTATACTATTACAAAAAGTGATGCCTCGAGGACCAAGATCGTCTCACATCCTACACTTCAACTTCAAGGCTTCAACACCCTTATGTAAGGAATTGGAGATTTGACTGGATTGAGTAGGTAAACGGGTACATAACTTAGAAACACGGTGCAAACTTCTACCAATCAACATCCTAGTAAGGATATATGTTGGGTTGAGTGTATGTGTGCGGACAGCCTAGCAAACCCATGGACTAATTTTTTATTCATTCTGTAATATGCTTGTTGTTCTGTAGTAAAAAAGATAATAGATTCGTTTACTACTTAATCAGGCATTAAACTTGATGGTAAACGCTTTCCGTTTTGTAGTAAATGTGGTAGACACTTTACAACTTCATTCTGGGCTTAGGTTTGATCGTAATACACTTAGTTTCCAGTAGTAAAACTAATGGATCTTTTTACCACCAGTTACTATAGCACGGACATATGCATGCGGGGTGGATCTGGTTGGCTGCTTCGTTACCGTGGGATGGTCGGAGCGTAGAATAAATTATTTCAGGTGAGGCATAGTTTAGCGGTGTACATACCTGTTACTATAGGATCCACAACTTAAACACTAATTACTACAACACAGACTGAGTAATTTAAAGCAACATGGAAAATGGGGTATCTAAGGAAATGTGGCCTAAGGAAAAACTCCATATTTAAACATAGCATTAGAGGTTTTTGCATCGAGGAATTATGACAAAACATTGATTAAGACCATATATGATGTATCAAATGTTGCACAGGAACTAATTGTTCTAAAAATCATCATCAGTTTAATATGACTTGCAGCTAATAATGGGCCATCTCCAAAGAAGAGTGGAACTAGAAGCCATGTAGTAATAAATTCAGAAGGTTATTTTTGGTTGAAACAAACTTAATGTTCACAGTGGTTCAGATATGATTTTACCTGACAATATTGACAGTTGTCCTAACTCATCAAAATACACCTACACTGGAGCAAAACAACAATTTGGTAAGCCAAAACAACAATCATTTTTTACATGGTTGTCTGTTATGAAAACAAAATCTACTACTTTTCTAAAGACACGGTGTCGGTGTACTAAAGTAGGGGTACCCTTAGTACCCCGAACTTGTGCACGGGCAGTCGCAGCGTCCCGCGGCAAGGCCTGCCAGGGCCCCGCTAAGATCCTCCGTGGTCCCTTTGAAGACCATTCAAGAACAAAGTACTCAAGACAAGGCCCCGGCAAGAGGAGATTGCCGGGAAGAAGGCAAGACCCCGGCAAGAGGAGCTTGCCGGGAACGCCGTCAGAAGCATCCCAATGCCCCGGCAAGAGGCGCTTGCCGGGAAGGCCATCCAAGGCATTCCAAGGAACTTGCCGCGGCGCGCTACGCGCCCCGACAAGGCCCGGTGAGCGACAAGCTCCCGGAAGCGACAAGTCGACGGCCGCGGCAAGGCGCTTGCCGCGGCAAGCCCCCACTCCACGCCCGCGCTCCAGCGCATCCACCCACGTGTCGCTCCGGGACCCCTCCCAAGCGCACGTGGCAGGAGGCTGTGCAGCTAGGGGCGTGCGGTGGCACGCAGGCGCTGACAAGACAACCATCGTGGCAAGACGGTGGCGTCCCTAGCGGTCCCTTTTGGTGCTGTCTAGGCGACACAGACGGGCATTTAATGCCCTTGTCCCTTGCCGTCAGGGTTAGGTATGATAACACTGTAGCCGCTAGCTGTGCCTACTACAGCACCTAGCTATGCCTACCCACGGCACCCTTTCCACTTTTGCCCTCCGTTGCCCTATGTCGGTAACCCCTTGAGCATATAATAGGAGGCCCGGGGCAACGTAGAGGAGGGTTCGGTTCGGCTCGGTTCAGCGACTCCCCACACTCACGCTCGATCTCGCTCCCGAGCTAGAAATCAATACCAATCCACAAAGCAGGAGTAGGGTTTTCGCATCCGTGCGGCCCGAACCTGGGTAAATCGCTCGCGTGCTTCGCTTCGATTTACTCCTCGCACGACCAAACTGCCCGCTAGCTTCGCCTCCATCTGCTCTTTGTGCGACCTCCGCCCCCCGCCGAACCAAAAGGGACCCGGTCCGCCGGTCCCATAGGTGCCCGTGGATCAGCAACCCCGGCATCTCTGGCGCGCCAGGTAGGGGGCGTCGAAGTTGTGTGAATCAGATCCGGCGTTCTTGCGAGCTAGATCTTCATCTTCTTCATCAACATGCCACCGAAGAAGAAGGTTTCGGAGGCAGCTGCTCCATCCGCACCGAGCCACCCACCGCCGGAGCAAACGGATGGTGGGGTAGGCGCCGGCGGAAGGGCACGCATCGACGAGGGAACTCTCGGTGCTGCCAGGTCCCAGGGCAAGGCTGCGCTACCCATCGGCGGCGTGGCCGGCTCCCACAACGACCGGGCGCCCTCCAAGACCTCGGCGTCCGTGCATGCACCGCGCCCATCTCAGGAGGCGCGGGACCGGCAGCGTCATGGTACTCACGGTACCATGCGCTCGCTGGATCAAGATCGAGCTGGTGGATCCCGGAGCGCCCAGGACCACCATGCGCGTCAACAAGCTGGCGCGAGCGAGACGCGGTCGCCTGGACGGGATACTGCTCCTTCTAACGTGGTTAGGAGTCCGAGCGTATCCCGCTCCTCGCACCGTTCGCTACCGCCGCCCGCCACCGCAGCGGAAGCTCTGGCGCGAGCCCAGCTGCTCCTAGACTACCCTCCAGCGGCGGACAAGATCGACGACTGGAGGGCCACTATCCAGAGCCTCATCGGCTTCGCCAACGGCGACACTCCTCGGCAGCCGAGCACGTTGCAGCCGCAGCGAGTCAGCCAGGCGCGAACCGGTGGAGACAAGACTGGTGGGGGTGCAACTACTGTGCACTCCCCACCCCGAAGGCCAAGATCACCGACTCTCCGGATCCACCTCGACAGCGACTCCACCGCGTCGTCTGATCCTCGAGCTCGTCGCGATCAGCGCCAAGTTCTTCAAGAACGGCAGCGGGAAGACGCTCGTACTCGCATCGAGCGCTGGAGAGAAGCGCGACGTCAGTTAGACCAGCGCGCTGGGCCCTCTGTTGACATGCATGCGCCGGGGGAACCAGGTGACTTACCATACCCGGTAGGTTGCCCTGCGTTCACCCGTGAGCTGCGGCAAGTCCAGTGGCCCAGTACGAAGAACTTCAAGCCAGATGTACCAGAGAAGTACGACGGCAAGTTGCATCCGTCGGAGTTCCTCAACATCTACACCATCGCGGTGCAGGCTGCTGGGGGACGAGACGACAAGATCCTTGCCAACTACTTCCCGCTGGTGCTTAAGCCCAACGTCAGGTCCTGGCTTATGCACTTGCCGGACAACTCCATATCCTCCTGGGCCGAGCTGTGCCACCAGTTTGTTGGCGCCTTCACAGGCGGCCACAAACCTCATGGCCAAGAGAGCGATCTTTATCTGCTCGTCTAGAAGGAAGGAGAGCCCCTGCGCCAGTACATCCAGAGGTTCAGCCGTGTTCACCACAACATCCCAAATATCCACCCTGCCGCGGTAATCAGCGCGTTCCATCAGAACGTGCGTAACCGCAGGATGCGGGAGGAGTTGGCGATGTGCAAGATTCGGGACGTCAGCGAGCTTTATGCCCTGGCCGACAGGTGTGCACGCGCTGAGGAGGGGAGGAAATTCCCCGGGGAAAGCACTGGAGCAGGAGGATCTGACAGTGAGGATGCCGCCCCGGCAAAGAGAAGCCGGCGGCGGAACAACAGGAAGAAGCAGAACAACGAGGTGCTAGTCGTTGAGCAGTCCGGCAATGAAGGTGACGCCACGAAGGCTACAGTTGGTAGATCCGGCAAGGAAGTTGCCGCGTGCACCAACTGTCAGGCTGTGGCGGTCGCCGACAAGCGGGACGGCTCCGGCAAGCAATACTGTAAGATTCACCGCACCAAGGGCCATGACCTCCAGAGCTGCAAGAAGGTCGAGCAGCTCGTCCAGCAACAGAGGGCTGAGTACGAGCGGCGCGACAAGGAGAGAGCCCAAGGGGGTGCCGAGAAACCTGGCCAGAAGCGCACCGGCCAGGAAGGACGCCGCGGCAAGGCCAAGCAGCGGCAAGGAGACAGACCTCCCCGCGGTCGCGACAACGACGAAGAGGATGAAGACATGGATGACGATGAGACCAGTGAGTAGGAGTTTCAGAAAGCCACGGAGGTCTTGTGCGTTGACGGGGGTGCTTCCCTGCATACCTCGCACCACCAACTCAAACAGTGGGTGCGGGAAGTCAATGCAGCGGAACCACCCATCGAATCGCGCGAGCTTCTGAAGTGGTCCAGCACGCCTATTATCTTTGACATTGAGGACCACCCTGATCGCACAACCGCGGTCGGGTGTTTGTCGATGTTGGTTTCACCAACCATCCGCAACCTCAAGGTCACCAAGATGCTAGTCGACGGCGGGGCCGGCTTAAACCTGATCTCCTCCGCTGTGCTCCAAAAACTCCAGATCCCTGACGGCGAGCTCGAAGAGACCGGCACATTCCAAGGAATCAACCCGAGAAGGAGCAAGCCCAAGGGGAAGGTCACGCTGCCGGTAACATTCGGCAGCGAGTTGAACTTCAGGACTGAGAGGGTCACGTTCGACGTTGCCGATATCCCGTTGCCTTACAATGGGATACTTGGCCGTCCAGCACTCGCCAAGTTCATGGCGGCCTCTCACTACTCGTATAACGTGCTGAAGATGCCAGGCCCGATAAGCGTCATTTCTGTCCCTGGCGACAAGAAGGACGCTCTTATCTGTGCCGACAAGATCTACCGGGAAGCAGCAGCCACGGCAGACCGCGACCCACTTGTCGCTGAAGCTCCCTGGACCAAGAGGACCAAGTCCGGCAGGAGTTCTGGTGCCCACTCCGGCAAGCGCACCTCTTCGGAGTGCTGCGCTGCCGTCAAGGACGCACCATCGAGCTCCACCCGCAAGAAGACCAAGTCCGACAAGAGCTCTGATGCCCACTCCGGCAAGCGCACCTCTTCGGAGTGCTGCGCTGCCGTCGAGGACGCACCATCGAGCTCCACCGGTAAGAAGATTGAGTCCGGCAAAAGCTCCGGTGCCCACTCCGGCAAGCGCGCCTCTTCGGAGCGCTGCGCTGCTGTCCAGGACGCACCATCGAGCTTCACCGGCAAGCACAAGAAGACGATGGCAGCTCCGCCAGAGATGAAGAAGGTGTCCGCCAAGGAGGATGGCGCTGGTGGTACCTTCACCATCAGTGCAACGCTTGACCCTAAATAGGAAAGCGCGCTCGTTGCTTTCCTACGGGCGAACGTCGACGTGTTTGCATGGCAACCGTCTGACATCCCCGGTGTTCCCAGGGAAGTGATTGAGCACCACCTTGCCGTCTGTCCTCATGCGCGGCCCGTCAAGCAGAAAGTCCGGAAGCAGGTGGTGGAGCGCCAAGAATTCATTGCGGAGGAAATCAAGAAACTGGAAGCAGTAGGCCTCGTCAGAGGAGTGCTCCATCCCACATGGTTGGCCAATCCTGTAGTCATGCACAAGGCAAACGGAAAATGGAGGCTTTGCATCGATTTCACCGATGTTAACAAAGCTTGTCGCAAAGACCCGTTTCCTTTGCCGCGCATTGACCAGATTGTTGACTCCACAGCTGGATGTGATTTGCTTTCGTTTCTTCATGCGTACTCCGGGTATCATCAGATCTTCATGGCAGAGGAGGATGAAGAGAAGACCGCATTTATTACTCCATGTGGCACATACTGCTTCGTAGGGATGCCTTTTGGATTAAAGAATGCTGGTTCGACATTTGCAAGAGTAGTCCATATTGCTCTTGAGCCACAAATACACAGAAATGTGGAAGCCTACATGGATGATATAGTGGTCAAGAGCAAGGATAGAGCAACCTTGATCCAAGACTTGGACGAGACTTTTGCAAATCTGCGCAAGATCAGCCTCAAGCTCAACCCAGAGAAGTGTGTGTTTGGAGTTCCCTCCGGCAAGCTTCTCGGGTTCTTCGTGTCTCAGCGGGGGATTGAAGCCAATCCCGACAAGATCAAGGCCATTGAGCAGATTGAAGCCCCGAAGCGCGTCAAAGATGTTCAGAAACTTACCGGTTGTGTGGCTGCTCTCAGCAGGTTTATCTCTCGGTCTGCTGAGCGCGCCCTGCCGTTTTTCAAACTATTGAAAAAGGCGGGTCCAATGAAATGGACTCCGGACGCGGAGGCCGCGCTGCAAGACCTGAAGAGATACCTGTCCTCCCCTCCAATACTTGTCGCGCCTAAGCCACAAGAGAAGTTGCTGCTGTACATAGCGGCAACCAATCAAGTGGTTAGTGCTGCGTTAGTGGCAGAGAGGGAGGCGGATGATGAGCCAGCAACCGCGGCAAGCGCATCCAGCGACAACAGGGGGCTTCCCCGACAGGCTCTGGTCCCGACAAAGATGAACCCGCGCTGATACACGAGGAGATACGGAAGAAAATGGTGCAGCGCCCAGTTTACTTTGTCAGTTCCCTCTTGCAGGGGGCTAGGTCAAGGTACTCTGGTGTGCAGAAACTGCTTTTCGGCCTTCTCATGGCCTCGAGAAAGCTGCGCCATTACTTCCAAGCACATGAGATCACAGTGGTCACTCGCTTTCCGCTGAAGAGGATACTACAGAATCCTGAAGCGACTGGCAGGATTGTTGAGTGGGCGCTGGAACTGTCAAGCTTTGGTCTCAAGTTTGACAGCACTTCAACTATCCAGAGCAGAGCATTGGCAGAATTCATAGCGGAATGGACGCCAACTCCGGACGAGGAAATTCCGGAGACGAGCATCCCCGACAAAGAAGCGAGCAAAGAGTGGCTTATGTACTTTGATGGTGCCTTATCGCTGCAAGGCGCCGGCGCTGGTGTGCTTCTTATCGCACCCACCGGAGAGCACCTCAAGTACATAGTCCAGATGCACTTTCCCAAGGAGCAAGCAACAAACAATACTGCAGAGTATGAGGGATTGCTTGCCGGTCTCAGGATCGCGGCAGACCTTGGGATTAAGAAGCTCATTGTCAGGGGTGACTCACAGCTTGTCGTCCACCAAGTAAATAAGAATTATCAGAGTCCGTTGATGGAAGATTACGTCGACGAAGTGAGAAAGCTAGAAGAGCGCTTTGGCGGCCTACAAATGGAGCATGTTCCGAGAACTCAGAACGCCATTGCAGATGGCCTGTCGAAGTGCGCCGCACTTAAGTTACCTGTGGAACCAGGGACCTTTGTGCTCAAGCTGACTCAACCGTCCGTGACACCATCAACTGGACAAAGCAAGAAGAGGAAGTTGATTCCTGGTGACTACCTGTCGGCAGAGCTTCCCGAAGCCGCCGCCAAGAAGGTCCCCAAGATCAACACCGAAGGCGCTGAGGAGCAGTCTGCTCCGGCAAGCCCTAGGGCCTGTTCCATTAAAGCAAAAGCTCCCGGCAAGCTGAATGTCACGCTCCGGCAGAGACACAGCTTCTCGCCGTAGAAGCAGATATTCCCGCAGCAACCTCCAAGATCAACGCCAAGAGCACCGGGGAGCCAGATGCTCCGGCAAGCCCTAGGGTTTGTTCCGTTGAAGCTGAAGCTCCCGGCAAGCATGTCGCGGAACGTCAAGCTCCGGCAGAGACACAGCTTCTCGCCGTAGAAGCGGATGTTCCTGCGGCAGCAGAGTCGCCTTTAGTCCTTGTTGTCGAGCCACAGGCTCCAACATGGGCGCAGCAGATTGTCCGTTTCCTTCAGACAGGAGAACTTCCCGAAGAGCAAGAAGAAGCCGAAAGACTAGCCCGGCAGTCAAGTATGTACCAGTTCGTCGACAAGACGCTGTACAGAAGAAGACTCAACGGTGTGAAATTGAGGTGCATTCCCCGGGAAGACGGACAGAAGCTGTTGGCAGAGATACACGGAGGCATATGTGGTCACCACATTGGCGCAAGAGCACTCGTCGGCAAAGCATT
Source organism: Triticum urartu (assembly GCF_003073215.2). Taxonomy (NCBI): domain Eukaryota; kingdom Viridiplantae; phylum Streptophyta; class Magnoliopsida; order Poales; family Poaceae; genus Triticum; species Triticum urartu. Next base: position 20,834,799 of record NC_053027.1, on the reverse strand, counting down.
CCGGCAAGGTTTCTTCTGGCCAACAGCCCTCCAAGATGCAACTGCACAAGTAACCAAGTGTGAAGCGTGCCAGTTCCATTCCAAGCAGATACACCAGCCAGCTCAAGCTCTCCAGACGATCCCTTTATCCTGGCCCTTTTCGGTCTGGGGGCTCGACATCCTCGGCCCCTTCCCCCGAGTTGTCGGGGGCTTTGAGTACTTGTACGTCGCAATCGACAAGTTCAAAAGTGGCCGGAAGTGGAACCAGTGAGGAAGGTGACCGCACAGTCAGCCGTCAAGTTCTTCAGGTCGATTGTTTGCCGCTTCGGGATCCCTAACCGGATAATCACCGACAACGGCACACAGTTCACGAGCCACGCCTTCATGCAGTACATCCAAGATCTCGGCGCCAAAGTCTACTTCGCTTCTGTTGCTCACCCAAGGAGCAACGGTCAAGCGGAGAGGGCAAATGCTGAGGTGCTGCGCGGGCTCAAGACCAGAACTTTCGACGGGCTGCGCAAATGCGGAAGAAACTGGATCGAGGAGCTACCGGTGGTTCTTTGGTCGATCAGAACGACGCCAAATCGAGCCACTGGACAGACACCCTTTGCTCTAGTCTATGGAGCAGAGGCAGTTACCCCCACGAAACTCGTATACGGGTCACCTCGAGTGCTCGCTTACGATGAGCTTGAGCAAGAGCGGCTGCGGCAAGATGACGCGCTGCTCCTTGAGGAAGATCGTCTCCAGGCTGCTGTGCGAGCTGCTCGCTACCATCAAGCTCTGCGCCGCTATCACAGCCGCAGAGTCAATGCCAGGAGTTTCGAGGAAGGCGACCTTGTTCTTCGGCGCGTTCAGTCGGCCAAGAATTCCAACAAGTTGACGCTGAAGTGGGAAGGCCCTTACCGGGTGAAACGAGTCACAAGGCCTGGCGCTGTCCGCCTTGAGACCGAAGATGGCATTCCAGTGAGCAACTCCTGGAACATCGAGCATCTTCGTAAGTTTTACCCGTAAGGCGTGGTTGTCGGACCCCGTCCGGCAACCACCTTTCTGTACGAGTCTTGCCGCTGTTGCATGTAAACCTCTGTACAGAGCCAGGCGCAGACCCTGAGCACCAGAAAATGAAGCGCTGCATACCCCGGGGGCTATAGCATGCATGCTAGATTGAGTCTGAGTCTCGTCCTTGGTTAGGGTCGATAGTCCCTAACAGCGGCTAACCCCTAGCTTAGAGGTCGAGTGTTCGTCCCTTTGCTTTTCCTTCGTTCGCAGGGCTCGCACGTCCTGGCCAGTCCACCTGGAGACGAAAAGGAGAAGAAGGGCGCGCCGGCATCTGGGCCCCGGCAAGAACACCGGGGGCTGCGGATGCCAAGATGTCACCCCCGGCAAGCCAGAGTTGCCAGGGTCTGCAATATCAGATAAGTCTTTCATCCCTCGTCATGCATCCTCTAATGGACTGGGGAATGTGAACCCGCGTTTCTTCCCGAAAACTGCCGTGCTCCCCCGACTCTAGGCCCCGGAGCGCGTTCCCGGGGCCAAGTTTGGTCGAAGCCGCGACAGCAAAGGGATGAAACGAGGAGGCCGCGCCCACCTCGTTCCCACCTCCGCCAAAGGCGTGGGGAAGGTCGAGCGACGTGGGAAGGCGGCAGGGCCTGTTGCCGGGAATGTCTGTCCGAGGGATACTAAGGATTTGCTCCTTGGCGTTGGTTCGACCCGCGAGGCAAATAACCCGGCAAACATCCCCTTTTTCATTAAAAAAACATCCCATACAGGTACAGTCCATAGAGGATGAAAAACATGAAAGAGAGGATTACAAGTTTTAGAGACAACCAAGGCCCGAAGGCTTACAATTTAAAAGATAAGGTGCCCGTAATCCCTTTCCTGTCCCTCTCTTCAGGAGGTGGATCAAGGAGGCGAAAAAGGGAAAAGGGGCGCCAAGGCGAGCTACAGGTGCCAGAAGACACCAAGAGAACATCCCGGGGGCCGGACGGTGATGGCGACGCCGGGAGAAGGGTACGAAGGAGGGGCGGCAGGACGTCAGCACGCTGTCGAGGGCACCACGCCCTCGTACTCCGACCTGACGGCCTTGTCGCCAGCCCTCTTCCCCTTCCACGGCCTCCCCACGCCAGCCGCCCAAGGAGACGCCCTCGGGGAGTTCAAGAAGACGGCCCCGCGGATGATAGGGTCGCCGGTGCCGCACGAGACGGCGCCTGACACCTAGTCGGAGCCGCCGTCCTGCCGCCCGCCACCCTCACCATCACTGCCGCTCTCCTCCTCGTCACTCTCGCTCGAGGAGGAGCCTTCGCTATCGGAGGAGCTGTCCACGCAGCACTTCGCCTGGGTGCCGAAGCACCCGAAGGCCTTGACGGAGAGGAGATCGCCCTCCACCAGCTTAAAATGGAGGGTGAGTCCCCCCGTCAAGCTGTGGATGCGGGCGAACGTCTTCCACCCTCGATCGAGATACATCACACTAGGGGCTGGGAACGCCACGCGGACTCGCGTGCCGCTGATCCCATAGCCCCTCATGTGTAATCTCAGAGTTTCTGGCTGCTCCGACTCCATCGCACTCGCGAACGGAGCTGGAAGCCGGAGGCGACGACGAGGAGCCCGGTGCAGCTTAACGAAGAACTCGCAAGGGTTGTCCCCTATATGGACCGCCGCGGGGGGAGGAACCGCCGGCGGGGGCGAAGCTGGCGCATCGCCCCGTTCGCCTCTTCCCCGAGCGCCTCGACCTCGTCCTCGACCTCGTCCATGACCTCGCCCCCTCCCTCTTCCCCTTATGGCTGGCTCTGCCACCATGAGCGAGGAAGAGGGGAGGGTGCGCTGTCTGGCGGCGACCCTCGTCGCCATCGATGAAGGCCCAGGATTCCCTTTCTCCATGGCGAATGAGAGAAAGGGGAGCAGAAGCTGAAGAAAGGGGGAGACGAGAGGGTGCAGGCTTCGGCGCTCCCTTCCCGCTCCTTATAAAGGAGCGAAGTGGGAACCCAGCCGCCCCGCTCGGCGAATCAAGGCACGGGAAGAGCAGGGAGGCGGGCCGACCCGCCCCCTCTGCTCACAACGGCCCAGGTTCCCGCTCCCGCCGTCCGCGATCCCAAGTGCATGGGAGCCGCGTGGCGGAGATGCAGAACTGAGGCGACGGATGGGGAGGCCTCGCCCTACCCCGTAACCTCGGGGAGTGGGCGCTTCGAAAACCGCACGCCGGCCCCGTCCAGTAAATGCGCCACGCCCCCACGCCTATCTCCGCTTGGAGAAGAGGGCGTGGGCCGTTCCCCTTCATCATGGCTTGACGCACGCTCGCGGGGCTCAGCCCCGCGCGCCCGCGCCGCCTACGTCACCCACGACGCCGCGTTTGACGCGTGCCGTTCCGGGCGTGCGCGGTGGAAGCGGAGGGACGTGCGGCGTGACCTAGGCCGCGCGTGCCCATGCACTGTTTTGGGCCTGACCCAACAGCGCTCGACACCGTGTCTGGCCCAGGCCTGGGAGCTCCTGTCGGTGTACTAAAGTAGGGGTATCCTTAGTACCCCGAACTTGTGCACGGGCAGTCGCAGCGTCCCGCGGCAAGGCCTGCCAGGGCCCCGCCAAGATCCTCCGTGGTCCCTTTGAAGACCATTCAAGAACAAAGTACTCAAGACAAGGCCCCGGCAAGAGGAGCTTGCCGGGAAGAAGGCAAGACCCCGGCAAGAGGAGCTTGTCGGGAAGGTCGTCAGAAGCATCCCAAGGCCCCGGCAAGAGGCGCTTGCCGGGAAGGCCATCCAAGGCATTCCAAGGAACTTGCCGCGGCGCGCTACGCGCCCCGACAAGGCCCGGTGAGCGACAAGCTCCTGGAAGCGACAAGTCGACGGCCGCGGCAAGGCGCTTGCCGCGGCAAGCCCCCACTCCACGCCCGCGCTCCAGCGCATCCACCCACGTGTCGCTCCGGGACCCCTCCCAAGCGCACGTGGCAGGAGGCTGTGCAGCTAGGGGCGTGCGGTGGCACGCAGGCGCTGACAAGACAACCATCGTGGCAAGACGGTGGCGTCCCTAGCGGTCCCTTTCGGTGCTGTCTAGCCGACACATACGGGCATTTAATGCCCTTGTCCCCTGCCGTCAGGGTTAGGTATGATAACACTGTAGCCGCTAGCTGTGCCTACTACAGCACCTAGCTGTGCCTACCCACAGCACCCTTTCCACTTTTGCCCTCCGTTGCCCTATGTCGGTAACCCCTTGAGCATATAAAAGGAGGCCCGGGGCAACGTAGAGGAGGGTTCGGTTCGGCTCGGTTCAGCGACTCCCCACACTCACGCTCGATCTCGCTCCCGAGCTAGAAATCAATACCAATCCACAAAGCAGGAGTAGGGTTTTCGCATCCGTGCGGCCCGAACCTGGGTAAATCGCTCGCGTGCTTCGTTTCGATTTACTCCTCGCACGACCAAACCGCCCGCGAGCTTCGCCTCGATCTGCTCTTTGTGCGACCTCCGCTCCCCACCGAACCAAAAGGGACCCGGTCCGCCGGTCCCATAGGTGCCCGTGGATCAGCAACCCTGGCACACGGCAATGAAGACACTATACTAAATCAATGATAAGAGGGATGTCAAAAAATATCACTTGAAAGCAGAACCATGGTACATATTTACCTTCTAAAAAAGGCGAGAATAGGCACTTTAGTAGTCTTAAGCTGGTTCACACCATCCCATAGACTTGTACAGGAAAACGGAGATATGCAACCAATGACAGACTTCATATCATCATCTGAAAAGTAAGATGACAGTGCATTAGAAATATAATGTGTTGTTTTACATTCATGTAAATCATGTTATCTTATGTATATAATCCTCCTGCAATATTTTACTTTGCAGATAAATGTATAGTCCATAGTTACCTATACAACTTCCCCGTGAAGCATCTGCAAGCTGATGTTATGTTCCAGTCTACATATTTTCTGATATTTTATTTTACTACCAGAGATACAAGCTAAAGGTGGAGAAGAATCTGTGCACGGGCCTCATGTTCTACGATGAATTGTTTGTGGGAGTGGGTAGTCTGCATTCAGCAGTAACAATAAATTATTGTGCCTTTTGAAAAAGCAACAAAATATAGCGTGTTAAGAGAAATAGGGATGGCCTCCTTCATATGCTATACACGGTATAGCGTGCTATTTACAAATGATGTTTCAAAGTAATGCCACATAGCCTCAAATTAAAGGATTTTAACAAGAATAAATGATATAGTTCAATAATAAAGTACTAAAAAATGAGGCAATAGCATAGCATAGCAAAAATACACAAATTTATAATTAGGTGCCGCTGAGATCTCCATTGCTAAAGAATAACCTCTCATTGCCGGATATTGAAGTACTCCATGTAGCTAGCTATTTAACAAAGCGACGATCAATCGAGTGCTAGGAGTTAAGATAGATAACTTGTAATATAATTGGGAACTATGATCTAGCAAACATCATGATCGTACATTACAGACCTACGAGCCCAAAGATCTTGCTTGGTGCCTCACTTGTCAGAGGTACAGCTGGCTGCAACATCGTGCCGCCGCAAATGGGGGATGACCGACAATGAACAGAGGAAGACCAGCGAGGAACGGAACAAGACGGACAAAACAGGAGGAAGAAGAAGCTGCCACCGGCGCACATGACCGCGTATTTGGGTGGAGAATAAAGTAGAGAGTTGGGGACTAGTAGCACTTGGTCGGATGGGGGATTGGCTATTTTTCCTATTTGGGCTTGGTCAGATTTGTGTCTTTCGGATAATGGGCTGCCAATAGAACATCACACAACAAGCAATACCGTTTTAGCACAATATAGCATGCTATTTTACGAATAGCCCCATCATAAGACAAATTGCGAAACTTTAGTGTGGCCTCTCCTCGTATTCTATAGCGCGCTACTAGTAACAAAATTGCGCACTTATTTTTCATTGAAAAAAGACATAATCTTCAAGTCTGAAAGATGGAAAGAGTATATCGTATTTATTTCTCTAAAAGCACCAAAAATGCATTGACGATTTATGTTGGACATGAAAATACTCGAGTAAAGATTGTAACCTATACTTCAGATTTAAGGAGTAAGTTGCGGTTGACATTAGCGTTGTGACTATTATTCAGAGAAAGGGATCAGTGCCAAACTACTATAAAACAAGGAACCCAAGGATCGAAGGTAATTAGTGTTATCGCTTTCCAATTACTTATATATGTTTGTGGTTTTCACTATACTAGCATAGTGGCCTGCCCGATGTGCGTGCTAGAATTTTATAAAGTTCTATCATGAATATATATGATTTAAATTGTCTAAGGAAAGTTGCATCCAAATGTGATCACATTCTCATATACGCGCCTTTGGCGAACATAGTTTTGTCTGAGGCATGTTTGATGCACGAGGATCATCATTATCCATTGTTAACTTATTATGAAATTACAATGTCGTATTAGGTTACTAATATTCTCATTGTAAAAAATGTGTGTTTTCCATATATTTTTACCTTATTTTTGTGTTATATACTAACAAAATGAAAATGAAATAATTCAACTTTTCTTAATTTTGTTTTAAATCTTTTTTGTGTAAATGATTTTTAGTACATAAAATTCTTGGTAAAATGATGTGAATTATATTCTGCGATATTAATTATATTTTGCATCAGCATCTATTCTCAAGAGACGGTTTTGGTAGGATAAATTCACTCACATGCTATTGAAGGTGGACTTGACACACTTGAAATTTGCTTCAATTAATTTGGCGTTGATCATTTTTGTGAAATTTTTTATCAGTAACAACAATTCTAAAAATAGTTAATTATATATAGTGAACGAATGAACCATAGCGAGAATTATTTTAGGAAGATTAGTTATGTTTTTGTACAAGACAATTAGCAATAGCTTAACTATGAAAGTGAACATCTACTTGAGTCGATGTGAAATATTAAACTAACAAATAACTCAAGCTAGCTAAAACATGAGCAATATGTAGAAAAACAATGGACATTAATACGGGTTGCTTTGCTGAAGAATGATGAGCCAGTCTTTCGTAGGTGGGGTCAATGGTGTTCGATTTACGAGTTATGAATTCTGTCTTCATAAACAAACAAACATAGCCATTCAGATGATACATGCTCCCAGCATTAGTGAAATCATTGTGGACCAATAGGTAGAACAGATAACTGTAAGTGGCACAAGTTACAAGTTGATGCTTATAATTTAAACATTTTCTAAATGGCCCTATTCCTTTGTGCGTATATGACTAAAGGGCGTATTCCTTCTTCACTCTGATTTGAGTATATACGGCATGCATGCAATTTTAATAATACTCTCTTCTTTGCTCCCATTTATTTGTTGTCTTTCGAGACAGAATATTTTTTCACTCATACGTGAGACACAAAAAGAAGCCGCGTCAATATAGAAGAACTATTTTGGCTAATAGTTCAATGGGAATATTTTTTTGCTCGGTGCTCCATGATATTTAAGCTAGTATTTTAACAAATTGAAAGATGTTCCAAACATTCTCTTTCACTCTTCCGGTTCAATGAGGGTGAGCCATGCGGTGGCTGAGATCATCGCCTTGGGATTGACCATCATACATATTGTGATAGGTGAAGGAAATATGCCCTAGAGGCAATAATAATGTTATTATTTTATTTCCTTATATCATGATAAGTGTTTATTATTCATGCTAGAATTGTATTATCCGGAAACATAATACTTGTGTGAATACATAGACAAACTAAACGTCACTAGTATGCATGTACTTGACTAGCAAGTTAATCAAAGATGGTTATGTTTCCTAACCATAGACATGTGTTGTCATTTGATTAACGGGATCACATTATTAGGAGAATGTTGTGATTGACATGACCCATTCCATTAGCTTAGCACCCGATCGTTTAGTATGTTGCTATTGCTTTCTTCATGACTTATACATGTTCCTATGACTATGAGATTATGCAACTCCCGTTTGCCGGAGGAACACTTTGTGTGCTACCAAACGTCAGAACGTAACTGGATGATTATAAAGGAGCTCTACAGGTGTCTCCAAAGGTAAATGTTGGGTTGGCGTATTTCGAGATTAGGATTTGTCACTCCGATTGTCGGAGAGGTATCTCTGGGCCCTCTCGGTAATGCACATCACATAAGCCTTGCAAGCATTGCAACTAATGAGTTAGTTGCGAGACGATGTATTACGAAACGAGTAAAGAGACTTGCCGGTAACGAGATCGAACTAGGTATTGAGATACCGACGATCGAATCTCGGGCAAGTAACATACCGATGACAAAGGGAACAACGTATGTTGTTATGCGGTCTGACCGATAAAGATCTTCGTAGAATATGTGGGAGCCAATATGAGCATCCAGGTTCCGCTATTGGTTATTGACCGGAGACATGTCTCGGTCATGTCTACATTGTTCTCGAACCCGTAGGGTCCGCACGCATAAAGTTTCGATGACAGTTATATTATGAGTTTATGAGTTTTGATGTACCAAAGTTAGTTCGGAGTCCCGGATGTGACCACGGACATGACGAGGAGTCTCAAAATGGTCGAGACATAAAGATTGATATATTGGACGGCTATATTCAGACACCGGAAGCGTTCCGGGTGATTTCGGAGAAAACCGGAGTGCCGGAGGGTTACCGGAACCCCCCGGGAGAAGTAATGTGCCATATGGGCCTTAGTGGAGAGAGAGAGGAGCAGCCAGGGCGGGCCGCGCGCCTCCTACCCCCAGGTACGAATTGGACTAGGAGAGGAGGGCGGCGCCCCCCTTTCCTTCTCCCTCCCCCCTTCCTTTCCGCCTCCTAGTAGGAGTCCTACTCCTACTAGGAGGAGGACTCCTCCTCCTTGGCGCGCCATAGGGCCGGCCGGCCTCCTCCCCTTGCTCCTTTATATACGGGGGCAGGGGGCACCCCTAGACACACAAGTTGATCCTCGTGATCGTTTTCTTAGCCGTGTGTGGTGCCCCCTTCCACCATACTCCTCGATAATATTGTAGTGGTGCTTAGGCGAAGCCCTGCGACAGTTGAACATCAAGGTCGTCACCACGCCGTCGTGCTGACGGAACTCTTCCCCGACACTTTGCTGGATCGGAGTCCGGGGATCGTCATCGAGCTGAACGTGTGCTAGAACTCGGAGGTGCCGTAGTTTCAGTGCTTGATCGATCGGGCCGTGAAGACGTACGACTACATCAACCGCATTGTCATAACGCTTCCGCTGTCGGTCTACAAGGGTACGTAGATCACACTCTCCCCTCTCGTTGCTATACATCACCATGATCTTGTGTGTGCGTAGGAAAATTTTGAAATTACTACGTTCCCCAACAGTGGCATCTGAGCCTAGGTTTTATGTGTTGATGTTATATGCACGAGTAGAACACAAGTGAGCTGTGGGCGATATAAGTCATACTGCTTACCAGCATGTCATACTTTGGTTCGGCGGTATTGTTGGACGAAGCGGCCTGGACCGACATTACGCGTACGCTTACGCGAGACCGGTTCTCCGGACGTGCTTTGCACAAAGGTGGCTAGCGGGTGTCAGTTTCTCCAACTTTAGTTGGACCGAGTGTGGCTACGCCCGGTCCTTGCGAAGGTTAAAACAGCACCTACTTGACAAACTATCGTTGTGGTTTTGATGCGTAGGTAAGATTGGTTCTTGCTTATGCCCGTAGCAGCCACGTAAAACTTGCAACAACAAAGTAGAGGACGTCTAACTTGTTTTTGCAGGGCATGTTGTGATGTGATATTGTCAAGACATGATGCTAAATTTTATTGTATGAGATGATCATGTTTTGTAACCAAGTTATCGGCAACTGGCAGGAGCCATATGGTTGTTGCTTTATTGTATGCAATGCAATTGCGCTGTAATGCTTTACTTTATCACTAAGCGGTAGCGATAGTCGTGGAAGCATAAGACTGGCGATACGACAGCGATGCTACGATGGTGATCAAGGTGTCGCGTCGGTGATGATGGTGATCATGACGGTGCTTCGAAGATGGAGATCACAAGCACAAGATGATGATGGCCATATCATATCACTTATATTGATTGCATGTGATGTTTATCTTTTATGCATCTTATCTTGCTTTGTTTGACGGTAGCATTTTAAGATGATCTCTCACTAAGTATCAAGAAGTGTTCTCCTTGAGTATGCACCATTGCGAAAGTTCTTCGTGCTGAGACACAATGTGATGATCGGGTGTGATACGCTCTATGTTCAAATACAACGGGTGCAAAACAGTTGCACACGCGGAATACTCAGGTTATACTTGACGAGCCAAGCATATACAGATATGGCCTCGGAACACGGAGACCGAAAGGTCGAGCGTGAATCATATAGTAGATATGATCAACATAGTGATGTTCACCAATGAAACTACTCCATCTCATGTGATGATCGGACATGGTTTAGTTGATTTGGATCACGTAATCACTTAGAGGATTAGAGGGATGTCTATCTAAGTGGGAGTTCTTTAGTAATATGATTAATTGAACCTAAATTTATCATGAACTTAGTACCTGATAGTATCTTGCTTGTTTATGTTTGGTTGTAGATAGATGGCCCATGCTGTTTTTCCGTTAAATTTTAACGCGTTCCTTGAGAAAGCAAAGTTGAAACATGATGGTAGCAATTACACGGATTGGGTCCGTAACTTGAGGATTATCCTCATTGCTGCACAGAAGAATTACGTCCTGGAAGCACCGCTGGGTGCCAGGCCTGCTGCTGGAGCAACACCAGATGTTATGGACGTCTGGCAGAGCAAAGCTGATGACTACTCGATAGTTCAGTGTGCCATGCTTTACGGCTTAGAATCGGGACTTCAACGACGTTTTGAACGTCATGGAGCATATGAGATGTTCCAGGAGTTGAATTTAATATTTCAAGCAAATGCCCGGATTGAGAGATATGAAGTCTCTAATAAGTTCTATAGCTGCAAGATAGAGGAGAACAGTTATGTCAGTGAGCATATACTCAAAATGTTTGGGTATAATAATCACTTGATTCAATTGGGAGTTAATCTTCCAGATGATTGCGTCATTGACAGAATTCTCCAATCACTGCCACCTATCTACAAGAGCTTCGTGATGAACTATAATATGCAAGGGATGAATAAGACTATTCCCGAGCTCTTCGCAATGCTGAAAGCTGCGGAGGTAGAAATCAAGAAGGAGCATCAAGTGTTGATGGTCAACAAGACCACTAGTTTCAAGAAAAAGGGAAAAGGGAAGAAGAAGGGGAACTTCAAAAAGAACAGCAAGCAAGTTGCTACTCAAGAGAAGAAACCTAAACCTGGACCTAAGCCTGAAACTGAGTGCTTCTACTGCAAACAGACTGGTCACTAGAAGCGGAACTGCCCCAAGAATTTGGCGGATAAGAAGGATGGCAAGGTGAACAAAGGTATATGTGATATACAAGTTATTGATGTGTACCTTACTAATGCTCGCAGTAGCACCTGGGTATTTGATACTGGTTCTGTTGCTTACATTTGCAACTCGAAACAGGGACTACAGATTAAGCGAAGATTGGCTGTGGACGAGGTGACGATGCGCGTGGGAAATGGTTCCAAAGTCGATGTGATCGCGGTTGGCACGCTACCTCTACATCTACCTTCGGATTAGTATTAGACCTAAATAATTGTTATTTGGTGCTAGTGTTGAGCATGAACATTATATCTGGATCTTGTTTGATGCGAGACGGTTATTCATTTAAATCAGAGAATAATGGTTGTTCTATTTATATGAGTAATATCTTTTATGGTCATGCACCCTTAAAGAGTGGTCTAATCTTATTAAATCTCGATAGTAGTGACACACATATTCATAATGTTGAAACCAAAAGATGCAGAGTTGATAATGATAGTGCATCTTATTTGTGGCACTGCCGTTTGGGTCATATCGGTGTAAAGCGCATGAAGAAACTCCATACTGATGGACTTTTGGAACCACTTGATTATGAATCGCTTGGTACTTGCGAACCGTGCCTTATGGGTAAGATGACAAAAAACACCGTTCTCCGGTACTATGGAGAGAGCAACAGATTTGTTGGAAATCATACATACAGATGTATGTGGTCCGATGAATGTTGAGGCTCGTGGCGGATATCATTATTTTCTCACATTCGCAGATGACTTAAGCAGATATGGGTACATCTACTTAATGAAACATAAGTCTGAAACGTTTGAAAAGTTCAAAGAATTTCAGAGTGAAGTTGAAAATCATCGTAACAAGAAAATTAAATTTCTACGATCTAATCGTGGAGGAGAATATTTGAGTTACGAGTTTTGTGTACATTTGAAACAATGCAGAATAGTTTCGCAACTCACACCACCCGGAACACCACAGCGTAATGGTGTGTCCGAACGTCGTAATCGTACTTTACTTGATATGGTGTGATCTATAATGTCTCTTACTGATTTACCGCTATCGTTTTGGGGTTATGCTCTAGAGACAGCCGCATTCACGTTAAATAGGGCACCATCAAAAATCCATTGAAGATGACGCCTTATGAACTGTGGTTTGGCAAGAAACCAAAGTTGTCGTTTCTGAAAGTTTGGGGTTGCGATGCTTATGTGAAAAAGCTTCAACCTGATAAGCTCCAACCCAAATCGGAGAAATGTGTCTTCATAGGATATCCAAAGGAAACTATTGGATACACCTTCTATCACAGATCCAAAGGCAAGACTTTTGTTGCTAAATTCGGAAACTTTCTAGAGAAGGATTTTCTCTCGAAAGAAGTGAGTGGGAGGAAAGTAGAACTTGATGAGGTAACTGTACCTGCCCCCTTATTGGAAAGTAGTACATCACAGAAACCAGTTTCTGTGACACCTACACCAATTAGTGAGGAAGCTAATGATGATGATCATGAAACTTCAGAACAAGATACTACTGAACCTCGTAGATCAACTAGAGTAAGATCCGCACCAGAGTGGTACGGTAATCCCGTTCTGGAAGACATGCTACTAGATCATGATGAACCTACGAACTATGGAGAAGCGATGGTGAGCCTAGATTCCGCAAAATGGCTTGAAGCCATGAAATCTGAGATGGGATCCATGTATGAGAACAAAGTATGGACTTTGGTTGACTTGCCCAATGATCGGCAAGCAATTGAGAATAAATGGATCTTCAAGAAGAATACTTACACTGACGGTAATGTTACTGTCTACAAAGCTCGACTTGTCGCAAAAGGTTTTCTACAAGTTCAAGGGATTGACTGCGATGAGACCTTCTCTCCCGTAGCGATGCTTAAGTCTGTCCGAATCATGTTAGCAATTGCTGCATTTTATGATTATGAAATTTGGCAGATGGATGTCAAAACTGCATTCCTGAATGGATTTCTGGAAGAAGAGTTGTATATGATGCAGTCGGAAGGTTTTGTCGATCCAACGGGAGCTAACAAAGTGTGCAAGCTCCAGCGATCCATTTATGGACTGGTGCAAGCCTCTCGGAGTTGGAATAAACGCTTTGATAGTGTGATCAAAGCATTTGATTTTATACAGACTTTTGGAGAAGCCTGTATTTACAAGAAAGTGAGTGGGAGCTCTGTAGCATTTCTGATATTATATGTAGATGACATATTACTAATCGGAAATGATATAGAATTTCTGGATAGCATAAAAGGATACTTGAATAAGAGTTTTTCAATGAAAGACCTCGGTGAAGCTGCTTACATATTGGGCATTAAGATCTATAGAGACATATCAAGACGCTTAATTGGACTTTCACAAAGCACATACCTTGATAAAGTTTTGAAGAAGTTCAAAATGGATCAAGCAAAGAAAGGATTCTTGCCTGTGTTACAAGGTGTGAAATTGAGTAAGACTCAATGCCCGACCAATGCAGAAGATAGAGAGAAAATGAAAGATGTTCCCTATGCTTCAGCCATAGGCTCTATATTGTATGCAATGCTGTGTACCAGACCTGATGTGTGTCTTGCTATAAGTCTAGCAGGGAGGTACCAAAGTAATCCAGGAGTGGATCACTGGACAGCGGTCAAGAAAATCCTGAAATACCTGAAAAGGACTAAGGATATGTTTCTCATATATGGAGGTGACAAAGAGCTCATCGTAAATGGTTACGTTGATGCAAGCTTTGACACTGATCCGGACGATTCTAAATCGCAAACCGGATACGTGTTTACATTAAACGGTGGAGCTGTCAGTTGGTGCAGTTCTAAACAAAGCATTGTGGCGGGATCTACATGTGAAGAGGAGTACATAGCTGCTTCGGAAGTAGCAAACGAAGGAGTCTGGATGAAGGAGTTCATATCCGATCTAGGTGTCATACCTAGTGCATCGGGTCCAATGAAAATCTTTTGTGACAATACTGGTGCAATTGCCTTGGCAAAGGAATCCAGATTTCACAAGAGAACCAAGCACATCAAGAGACGCTTCAATTCCATCCGGGATCTAATCCAGGTGGGAGACATAGAGATTTGCAAGATACATACTGATCTGAATGTTGCAGACCCATTGACTAAGCCTCTTCCACGAGCAAGACATGATCAGCACCAAAGCTCCATGGGTGTTAGAATCATTACTGTGTAATCTAGATTATTGACTCTAGTGCAAGTGGGAGACTGAAGGAAATATGCCCTAGAGGCAATAATAATGTTATTATTTTATTTCCTTATATCATGATAAGTTTTTATTATTCATGCTAGAATTGTATTATCCGGAAACATAATACTTGTGTGAATACATAGACAAACTAAACGTCACTAGTATGCCTGTACTTGACTAGCTCGTTAATCAAAGATGGTTATGTTTCCTAACCATAGACATGTGTTGTCATTTGATTAACGGGATCACATTATTAGGAGAATGATGTGATTGACATGACCCATTCCATTAGCTTAGCACCCGATCGTTTAGTATGTTGCTATTGCTTTCTTCATGACTTATACATGTTCCTATGACTATGAGATTATGCAACTCCCGTTTGCCGGAGGAACACTTTGTGTGCTACCAAACGTCACAACGTAACTGGGTGATTATAAAGGAGCTCTATAGGTGTCTCTAAAGGTAAATGTTGGGTTGGCGTATTTTGAGATTAGGATTTGTCACTCCGATTGTCGGAGAGGTATCTCTGGGCCCTCTCGGTAATGCACATCACATAAGCCTTGCAAGCATTGCAACTAATGAGTTAGTTGCGAGATGATGTATTACGAAACGAGTAAAGAGACTTGCCGGTAACGAGATTGAACTAGGTATTGAGATACCGATGATCGAATCTCGGGCAAGTAACATACCGATGACAAAGGGAACAACGTATGTTGTTATGCGGTCTGACCGATAAAGATATTCGTAGAATATGTGGGAGCCAATATGAGCATCCAGGTTCTGCTATTGGTTATTGACCGGAGACATGTCTCGGTCATGTCTACATTGTTCTCAAACCCGTAGGGTCCGCACGCTTAAAGTTTTGATGACAGTTATATTATGAGTTTATGAGTTTTGATGTACCGAAGTTAGTTTGGAGTCCCGGATGTGATCATGGACATGACGAGGAGTCTCAAAATGGTCGAGACATAAAGATTGATATATTGGACGGCTATATTCGGACAACGGAAGCGTTCCGGGTGATTTCAGAGAAAACCGGAGTGCCGGAGGGTTACCGGAACACCCCCGGGAGAAGTAATGGGCCATATGGGCCTTAGTGGAGAGAGAGAGGAGCAGCCAGGGTGGGCCGCGCGCCTCCTCCCCCCTGCCCGAATTGGACTAGGAGATGTGGGCGGCGCCCCCCTTTCCTTCTCCCTCCCCCCTTCCTTTCCCCCTCCTAGTAGGAGTCCTACTCCTAACTCCTACTAGGAGGAGGACTCCTCCTCCTTGGCGCGCCATAGGGCCGGCCGGCCTCCTCCCCTTGCTCCTTTATATACGGGGGCAGGGGGCACCCCTAGACACACAAGATGATCCTCGTGATCGTTTCATTAGCCGTGTGCGGTGCCCCCTTCCACCATACTCCTCGATAATATTGTAGTGGTGCTGAGGCGAAGCCCTGCGACAATTGAACATCAAGATCGTCACCACGCCGTCATGCTCACGGAACTCTTCCCCGATACTTTGCTGATCGGAGTCCGGGGATCATCATCGTGTTGAACGTGTGCTAGAACTCGGAGGTGCCGTAGTTTCGGTGCTTGATCGATCGGGCCGTGAAGACGTACGACTACATCAACCGCGTTGTCATAACGCTTCCGCTGTCGGTCTACAAGGGTACGTAGATCACACTCTCCCCTCTCGTTGCTATGCATCACCATGATCTTGTGTGTGCGTAGGAAAATTTTGAAATTACTACGTTCCCCAACAATAGGGTGGACACCACGCTCACTATTAGTGACGATGGAAAGAAGGATAAGTAGTTACACGGGTAGGGCGCCATATTGAAATATAGGATGTAGACCCGTGGGAGTCTTGAGCCATGCTTACTGGGCTAGGGGTAGGTTTTTTTCTCCCGTTGCAACGGACATGAATGTTTGCTAGTAGAAAATCACATGAGCTTGGGCAATCAAGTAGTAGATTGTCTAACTAATGTTTAGGACTCAAGTAATATTATTTAGCCTGTAACAAGATGGTTATGATAGATACTTATCACCCATCTGAGGGGGGGTGTTTTTTTGAGAAGTCGAGGGGTGTATGGTGCACCCAATCAACCAAAAACATGCGCCCATCCTCGTGCTCCTCTATACATTTGGTCGTAATAGCATATGTGGCATGTAGTAAAAAGTTTTAACTTCATTACTCTAGATGCTTGGTCATATATTGATAGTAATAGCCTGTGTGACATGTAGTAAAAAGTGTTAACTTCAATACTCAGATGCATGGTCATATAGTAATGTCTCATGTAACATATGGTAAAAACGTATTGACATGTTTACCGTGAAAGCCTGTGCGAACTATCGGTCCTAAAGTCCTGTGTAACATGTAGTAAAAATTAATAATCTTTTTACTACATATGCTAGTGATATTCAGTGCTCTGGCGTACGTGCGGACAGCCGAACAAACCCATGGACTAAGTTTTTTATTCAATCCATAATATGCTTCTTCTTTTGTAGTAAAAAAAATACTAGATTCGTTTACTACTTAATCTTGCATTAAACATGATGGTAAAATGCTTTGCATTTTGTAGTAAATGAGGTAGACACTTTTACAACTTAATTCTAGGTTTAGGTTTCATCGTAATACATTAGTTTCCAGTAGTAAAATTAATGGATCTTGTTACCACCCGTTAATATAGGATGTAGCTTTGCATGCGGGGTGGATCTGGTTGGCTGCTTCGTTATCGTCGGATGGCCGGAGGGTAGAATAAATTATTTGCGCTCAGGAAAATGGGATATCTAGGATATTTAAACATAGCTTTAGTGGTTTTTGCACCGAGGAATTATGAGAAAACATTGATTAAGACCACTATATGACGTATCAAATATTGCAGAAGAGCTAACTGTTCTAAAAATCGTCATTAGTTTAACATGACTTGCAGGCTTATAATTGTTGGCAAATCTCAAAAGAGACGTGAGAACTAGGGAAGCTCAATAGTAATAATTCAACGCCGTCTCAGATTGTGTGCTCTCGCGCAAGTTAATGCGCCTCTCATGTGGTTCAGTATTATTTTATCTGTCAATATTGACATTTGTCCTAACTCATCAAAATACACCTACATTAGAGCAAAACAACAATTTGGTAAGCCAAAATTGGTTGTCTGTTATCAAAACAATATCTGCTACTTTTCTTAAGACATGATAAGGAAGACATTATTATACTAAAACAATGATAAGAATTACGTCAAAAAATATCACTTGAAAGCATAACCATGGTACAAATTCACCTTCTAAAAACGGCGAGAACGGGCACCTTGGTAGTCATAAGTTGGTTCACACCATCTCATAGACTTGTACAGGCAAAGAGAGATGTGCAAGTAATGACAGACTTCATATCATCATCTGAAAAATGACATTACAGCGCATTAGAAATATAATCTCTTATTTTACATTCATGTAAATCATTGTCAGGGACCACGAGGATCCCTTCTATGGTTGGCGGGCGCGGGGTTGTGGAAAGAGCTGGTCTGGCGAGTTAGTACGAGGAGATTTTACCCAGGTTCGGGCCGCAAAATGATGCGTAATACCTTAATCCTGCTTTGGTGTATATTTAGTGTCGTGAGCCCTTGAACTAGCTACAGTGCGTGCGTAGTCCAAAAAGTCCGAATCCTCCCTCAGTATGCATCGGGCCTCCTTTTATATCCACAAGGGGTTGCCACAGTGGCACACAAGAGGTGGAAAGTATACACAGTGTACAAGCTTATTGCCCGACATCACAGGACAAAACGCATTTAATGCTCTACTTAGGTGTCATCTTGCTTTAGCGGCGATGGCAATGAAGCCCGTCCAGTCCATGTCTGCTTTGCCTTGCTTCGACACGCGTCCAGGCCAACGAGGCATGTAGTGCCATGTAGGCTGGCAAGCTGCTGAGCTGGTGCGGTGGCAGTGTCTTCACGAAGATCTGTATGCCAGCACGCAGGTGCTTGACTAGTTGGTCTAGAAGCCACGCACTGCCACTTGGGTACTTGCTTAGTTGTTGGGTCGGCCCTTGAGCTGGCAAGGGTCTTGCCGGGGCCTTGTGAGCGCTCTCGGCAAGAGTCTTGCTGGGGCTTCGTGGGCATCCTCGGCAAAGGGGCCTGGCCGGGGCCTCGTGGGTGTCCTCGGCAAAGGGGCCTTTCCAGTGTCTTGTCTTCTGGTTCTCATCTAGGCCTCGGAGACCTTTTTTCTTCACAAAGATATGCATGTCACCAAGCAGGCACATCCCGAGCCTTGTCCCAACGTTGTCGATGGTGTCAGAACTCTCAGGCTCAAGGGTGGTGGCCTTGCTGGTGTTGGCTAAGTTGGCCCGGCAAGGCTCTTGTCGGGGCTACGTAGACCGCTCCGGCACGGCTCTTGCCGGGGGAAGCCCATCTTGTCGCTTTGTCCTTTGCACCCCTGGTTTGAGCGCTGCTCTGGTAGTCTTGTGCTTTTGCTTCCTTCCTCTACCCCCCTAAGCATGGCCACAGGTGCGGCTCTGACTGCCTGTGCACAAGTAAAGGGGTAAAAAGAGGGCCCCTACTTTTGTACACCGACAGGAGCCCCGAGCCAAGGTCACACATAAGCGCGGCGCTTTTTGTTGGGCTAGGACCAGAACGGTGTGCGGGCTCGCGTGGCAGAGTTTTTACTGCAGTAATTCTTTCGCCAATTGAGCTTCCCCATGACCCGCATTGAATGCGTGACATGGGGGTCCTGCGCGGAGCGGTTGCTGCTCGCTTGCGTCACGTCATGATAAATGGTAAGGAGGCAGCCCACGTCTTCCCCATAAAAAGGAAAAAATGCATGGGCGTTGCTCATTTACACTCTGCGCCATTTCCAATCTCGGAACCGTCGTTCCCCTCTTCTTCCTCAAGCGAAAAATCGAAGCTCTCGCCTCTGCTCGCCGCCGCCACACCCCCCATTGCTCTCAATCCCTTATCTCTTTCTCAGCCGCCATGGCACCCAAAACCAGCAATGGCAAGGGAGTGGCCAAGGACGCCGGGGAGAAGGAGGCGCCGGAGAGTGAGTTGGCAGTGCTGCGAACGTAGCGCGCCCTCTTCGACTCGATGGTCGACGCGGTCATCCTCAAGGACTACTTCAGACCCCTGTGGGGGAGGGAGACGTCGGGGCATCCCGCCACGCGCATTGTCCCCGTCTATTTCGCCAAGGCTGTTCCAAATCGGTATCCCTTCTTCGTCGACTACTTCTCTTGCGGGCTCTGCCCCCCTTTCTCTGATTTCTTCAACGATGTCATGCACACCTATGGCTTCCACCTTCTGGATTTCACGCCGAACGTCGTGGGGTGCATGGATTTTTTCTCCCTTTGCGAGGGCTTTGCTGGAGTGCTCCCCAGCACGGCCCTCTTCCGCCACTACTTCTACCATCGCATTCAGCCAGGGGCGCCATCTCTGGCTGCATCACCTGGATCTCGAGGACAAAGGGCGGGGGCACGTACCCGGAGGGTGCCTAGAACGAGAGGTAGGAAGAGTGGCGGGGGCCGGTAGTGCTGGATTGAAGAAGCAGATCCACAGGAGTTCTGCCGGGTCCGTTGGGCGTCGCCGATCCACAGAAAAGACTGGGGCGTTGTTGATGCCAACAACGAAAAGCTCACGGTTGCCACCACAAGGATCCATCGCCTCACTTCGGCCGGGCTCACCATCGAGATCATTGGGGCCGACTTCATCTGTCGCCGGATTGCCCCACTACACAACAAGGGGGGGTCGGCCTGGGACTTCAGGAATGTGGCCCACGTCATGAGGCTCCGCCCTGGCTTGACGCACAATTTCACGGTGATGCAACACTCCCATCTTTGTCAGAGGCTCTTCTAGCTCAAAGTGGACGAGGCCGGCGGAGTTGAGAGGACTGGCAAGGCAGAGAAGGCTGGCCAGGCCGTCAAGGCCATCAAGGCTGTCAAGGCTAGCGGGTCTTTGTTTGGGTTGCCAGCGGGGGTGGTCCCGTTGAGCAACAATTATCGCCAGACCGACATTATCGCCATGATGCCGGACTTCAACGCGCACGGCCTCGACCCAAGCTGGGCCGAGCCGGAAGTGGAGCGGGTGCAGGAGTTATTCGACAATCTGTCGGAGAGGTATGTCCGCAACGAGCCACTGCTTATCAACGACACCACCACATCCGAGCTAGAGCACATCACCGCTAGGGCAGTGGAGGCAGCACATGCCGAGGAGGCCGACAAATGTGTCGCTGTGGAAGTCGAGGACGACACGGCCGCCGAAGAGAGAGAGCTTGCTGAGTGGATGGGGGCCACCGGGGAAGCCAGTAGTGCTGGCGCCGGGGCTCCCCTTGCTGAAGACGTGGTCGAGGAGTCAACCGAAGAGGAGACCGAGGCGGAAGATTCAACGACCTCGGGGAGGAAAAGGGTCCTGCGTCGTGCCAGCTTCGGCGAACTGGTCCGGCCCGGCAGGACGGAGCAGCGGCAACTGGGAAGAGCAGCAGCAGCAACAGAAACAACACATCCCTGTTTGGATACTCAACTTAGCTAGAGGTTAGAGTTACTTTCTAGCTCATTACTAACCCTGAACTAACTCCATCTACAGAGTTGTTTGGATGGCAGGGTTAGATTGACAATAAATGCACTAGGAGAACTAGCTCCAATTAGCACCTCTTGGGTTGGACAGTTTGTTTGGGTGGGTTATAGATGCAACTATCTCAAACTAGCCCTCATGTTTAGATATAATTTAGGGCTATTTGAGCCCGAACTAGCTGAAACTAACTGTAACCTATGGATACAGCAGCAGTTAATCAGCCGATAATTTGTAAGAACAAACTAAACTCCTTCCGGCCCATAATATAAGATGTTAATTCATCTAATATGTGAGTATATTGGATGTTATAAGATACTCCCTCCATTCCTAAATATTTGTCTTTTTAGATATTTCAAATGGACTACCACATACGGATGTATATAGACATATTATAAAAGAGTGTTGTACTACATCATTGTGTAATTGGTGTTTAGCTTCTAATATCAACTTGGTGCTTTTAGGTACATATGTCATTGGTAAAGATCCGCATTTCGACCCTTTCTGCGTATGGGGCAATGAGATATTGATGAACTAGCATCAAGTGAGGAAGCTGATAAAGATTGTTGGTAAAATGGGTCCAAAGATGGCAATTAAACTATTTGTTTACACTTTATCCAAGACAACAGCGAACTGCAGGATGGTAAGTAAGAACTTTGCAGCCTTCTTTTTACTGCCCATAATAAGTTGTGTTAGATGAAATGACTGAATATTTTTCCTTTGCAGAGGTTGCCAAAGCAGTTTACTCAAGATTACCTCTCAAACTACATGATTGGTGGGCATGCAAAGGTTAAAGTATTTCTACCATAACACGATGATTATCTAGATGTTTTCATGAAGACCGTGAAGGATGGGCGGTCGGCCATCACAAGGGGTTGGACAAGAGTTGTGCGTGCCTTCTACATGGAGGAGGGCACAATATGGGCATTCCGCTTCATCTTGTTCAGCAACCAGAATATATTTCGCCTCTTTCTTTACCGTCTTTAATAGTACAAGTATACAACTATGGTTCATCATTCTTTATTTGGTTCTTATGTAATTCTTGAACATATGTACCTATGAATCGAATAATGCATTGGTTGTTTGAACCTGATGGATATGAATAAAGCTGTAGCATATATTCAAATCCAAATCCGGTACAATTTGGAAAAGCAGCAATTAAATTATGGTGAAAGTACACTCTCCAGGTTGTTATGGAACACACACTTGGTAATACACAAACGTTTGCGATATGCACCATAATCCGAGACAGATCACAGAGAGGAAATGTGTGCAAGCATGCACACAGTTGCCGTTTGCAAAGCGTGTGCGATGTCAGACAATATCACAAACGGTGCGGGCAAACTAAACATTTGTGTTAGTTGCCTTATCGAACACGACTAGCAACCATGAACTATTTCTGATGAAGTATGCATCATGAACGTTGCACCACAGAATAGCGTGTGCGATAGTTGTCGTGTACGACGATGTTACGACGGTCCGACTTTTTGTAATCCTGTCCAACACTCGTACGACGATTAGCTAATCTTCTTAACGGTGAACCGTTTGTGATGGGCCTCGCATCATAAACGTAGCACCACAGAATATCGACTGTGATGGCAATGCGAGCAGAAATGAATAGGAGTACTATAGGGGCCCTATCCCCGACTGTTTCTGGGTCGTGTGGGAAGGACCCCCCTATCGCCCATACTCACTTGGCGACGGTTCCAAATGCCGTCGCAGAAAGGGGTTAAAAACTGTTTGTGTAGGACCGACGTGCACCGGTGAGTATTAAGTTGATGAAGAACAGAGTAACACATTAAGTAAGATGACATGATGTAGAGGACTAAACTCAAGCAATATGATGCAAATCCCATATTTTTATCCTCGATGGCAACAATACAATGCGTGCCTTGTTGCCCCTACTATCACTAGGACAGGACACCGCAAGATTGAACCCAAAGCTAAGCACTTCTCCCATTGCAAGAAAAACCAATCTAGTTGGCCAAACCAAGCGGATAGTTCGAAGAGAATTACAAAGATATCAAATCATGCATATAAGAATTCAGAGAAGATTCAAATAATATTCATAGATAAGTTGATCATAGATCCACAATTCACCGGATCTCGACAAACACACCGCAAAAGAAGATTACATCGGATAGATCTCCAAGAACATCGAGGAGAACATGGTGTTGAGAATCAAAGAGAGAGAAGAAGCCATCTTGCTATAAGCTATGGACCCGTATGTCTGAGGTAAACTACTCACGCTTCATCGGAAGGGCAATAGAGTTGATGTAGAAGCCCTCCGTGATTCAATCCCCCTTCGGCAGGATGCCAGAAAAAGCCCCTAGATGGGATCTCACAGGTACAGAAGGTTGTGGTGGTGGAAAAGTGTTTTCGTGGATGCTTCTGGTGGTTTGGGGATATATGTGAATATATAGGACGAAGAATTAGGCCAGGGGAGTCATGAGGGGTCCACAAGGCAGGGGGCGCGCCCTCCCCCCTTGTGGCCGCCTCATGGCTCTTCCGACTTGATCTCCAAGTCTCCTGGGTGTCTTCTGGTCCAAGAAAAATCATCGCAAAGGTTTTATTCCATTTGGACTCCGTTTGGTATTCCTTTTCTGCGAAACACAAAAACAAGGAAAACAGAAACTGGCACTGGGCTCTAGGTTAATAGGTTAGTGCCAAAAATAATATAAAATAACATATTAATGCATATAAAACATCCAAAATAGATAATAAAATAGCATGGAACAATAAAAAATTATGGATACGTTGGAGACGTATCATCCATGTAGCTAGCTTTTTAACAAAGCGACGATCAATCAATCGAGTGCTAGGGGTTAAGATGGATAACTTGTAACATAATCGGAAACTAAGATCTAGCAAACATCATGATCCAACACATACACCACGGACCTGCGAGCCCGAAGAACATGCCTAGTGCCTCACTTGTCATCGGCGTAGCTGGCTGTGACATCGTGCCGCCACAAACGGGGGAAGACCGACGGAGAACAGAGGAAGACCAGCGAGGAAAGGAAGAAGACGAGCCGAATAGGAGGAAAAAGAAGTCACCGCCGGTGGCGCACATTAATGCGTGGTTGAGTGGAGAATAAAGTAGAGAGTTGGGGACCGAAAGCGCTTGGTCGGATGGGGATTTGGCTATTTTTCCTATTTGGTCTAGGTCAAACTTGTATCTTTGGGCTAATGGGCTGCCAATAAAACAACACACTACAAGCTATACCGTTTTAGCGCAATATACCGTGGTATTTCACGAATAGTCCCATCATAAGAAAAATTGCCAAACATTAGTGTGGCCTCTCCTCGTATGCTATAGCGCGCTACTAGTAAAGAAATTGCGCAGTATTTTTTCATTGAAAAAAGACATGATCTTCAGGTCAGAAAGATGGAAAGAGTATGTGGTATTTAGTTCTATAAAAGCACCAAAAATGCATTGACTATTTATGTTGGACATGAAAATATTCGAGAAAAGGTAGTATCCTATACTTGAGGTTTAAGGAGTAAGTTGTGGTTGACATTAGCATTGTGACTATTATTCAGAGAGAGGGGTCAGTGCCAAACTACTATAAAACAAGGAACCCAAGGATCGATGGTAATTAGTGTTGTCGTTGTCCAATTACTTATGTATGTTTGTGCTTTTCACTGTACTAGCATAATGGCCCACCCAATGTGCGGGCTAGAATTTTATAAAGTTGTATCGTGAATACATATTATTTAATTTGTCTAAGGAAACCTGCATCCAAATGTGATCACATTCTCAAATATGCGCCTTTGGTGAACATAGTTTTGTCTTAGGCATGTTTGATGCACGGGGATCATCATTATCCGTTGTCAACTTATTATGAAATTACAATGTCGTATTAGGTTACACTTATTCTCTTCGTAAAAAATGTGTGTTTTCCATATATTTTACCTTATTTTTGTGTTATATACTAACTATAAAAACATGAAATGATACAACTTTTTTTAATTGTGTTTTAAATCTTTTTCTGTGTATATGATTTTTAGTACATAAAATTCTTGGTAAAACGATGTGAATTATACTCTGAGGTATTAGTAATATTTTGCATGCGCATTGATTCTCAAGAGACGGTTTTGGTAGGATAAATTCACTCATATGCTATTTAAAGTGGACTTGACACACTTGAAATTTGCTTCAATTAATTTGGTGTTGAACATTTTTGTAATTTTTTATGAGTAACGACAATTCTAGAAATAGTTAATGATTTATAGTGAATGAACGAACCATACTGAGAATTCTGTCAGGAAGATTAGTTATGTTTTGTACATGACAATTAGCAATAGCTCAACTGTGAAAGTGAACATTTACTTGACTCGATGTGAAATATACATAACTCAAGCGAGCTAAATCATGAGTAACATGTAGAAAAATGATGGACATCAATACGGGTTGCTGTGGCCTTTAGATAAATTTATCCATGTTGGTGGTTCTCTCTATGGTTCTCTAGGGGGAAGGTACCAAACATGGGAAAGCTATGATAGTTTCTTCATACTCTATCACATTATTTGATGGTTTCACACTCCTCACATAAGCTTCTTCAATGGTTTTAGTGTTACTATTCAATAGATTCTTTTTGTCGAGCAAAGAATAACCACATCATTGAATTCTTGTAAATAATTAGATAATAAAGGAAATAATTTTTTACTATGCATTTTTCCTTTGTTTTCTTCCTAGTAATAGTAACATAATTGAATTCTTTGTATTTCACTTTTTTGTAGGGGAAATGCCATCTTTTGTTTTGAAAAAATAATAAGATGCTGTGGTCCTATATAAATATTTATTAGTTACACTACTTGAAGAAATATGGTTTGGTA
This sequence comes from Triticum urartu, assembly GCF_003073215.2. Classification (NCBI taxonomy): domain Eukaryota; kingdom Viridiplantae; phylum Streptophyta; class Magnoliopsida; order Poales; family Poaceae; genus Triticum; species Triticum urartu. The sequence goes on along the minus strand of NC_053027.1, from coordinate 20,808,934 downwards.
AAAGTTGTCGAGAAGATGTTCTCTGGAGGACATATATTTGAAACATATTTCATAAAAAGTATAGTGAAAAGGAAAATATATATGTAATAGTAGCTAGTCTACTTAGACCTAGACATCGTTGAGATTGTAATCCGAAAGAAACCAAGAGACCCCTTTGTTGTGAATAGACAATGGAGAAACATATCTCGTTTTGTTGGAGTTTGATATGTTTTGACAATATGCCCACTAATTAGTACCAATAGAAAATATATGTATGTGCTTTCTCTGTACTATTATGAAAAGTGATGCCTCAAGGACCAAGATCATCTCACGTCCTACACTGCAACTTCAAGGCTTCAACACCTATTATGTAAGGAAATGGAGATTTGACTGGATTGAGTAGTAAAACGGTTACATAACTTAGAAACACGATGCAAACTTCTACCAATCAACATCCTAGTAAGGATACATGTTGGGAGCATATGTGTGGCGTGTGTGTATGGTTTTGGCCCAAAGGCCCACCCTTGTGTATACTTACTCATACCGTAGGTTATAGCTAGAGAGAAAGAGAGTCTTATAGGATGCCCCCCAATAAACAACATGGTGTGGTTCCTGTCAAAGAAAACATGGTATGACACCCAGGTTACAACTAAAGCTATTGCTAGCGGCGAGAGGAAAGTTGGTGCTCGTAGTCGTAGTTGTGGGTGAAGAGAGGTTCTGGTGCTAGCGGAGCTTCTGGAGTGAGGGGAAAACTTCATGGGGGAAGCTGCAGCAGAGCGGTAGCCTTTAGCGGAGAGGAACTTGTCTGGAGTAGAGGGGAGAACCTCTGGTGGTGGTGGACTAGAGCAGAGTGAAGAGGTGCTTGTAGCTAGGAGTGCCGGGTAGCGCAGCAAATTGGCATTGAAGCTTTTGGCGTACAACCAGGGACCGGGGCCCCTCCTTGAGGCGCGCAGGAATTGTAGGTCGTGGGTGCTGGGGGTAGCTGCAAGAGGTGGATGTGTGGCTGGCTGGCTGCTCGAAATCAAAAGCTCATCCGAGACGACGGCCGATAGTGCGTGCAAGTAAAAGTACCTGCATGTCTATGGTGTTGGTTTGTGATGGTGAAAAGTATAGATGGGTGAGGTATGTACGGATACTATCACCTGGAGGTAGCGATGCTGGTGTAGCGAGTACTGTAGCAAATAAGTAGAGAAGAGTTGTGTTGCCTGAATCTGTTTTTGGGCCGCTAATGCTGCTATCTTATAGTGGAGTGAAGGAGAAGTTTTTTTGCTGGTTGCTGAAAGAAGGAAGATGAGAACTTCTTTTAGGAGGTCTGGCTAGTGTTTGTGGTAGGGAGGAGCATGGTGGATTTAGGGCCTTGGTGTGCTAGTTGCATTGAACCTAGTTGTTAATTGTTCTTCCTCATGTAAGCTGAAAGAGAATATCTGGTAGGGAAGAAGAGAGTAGACTTAGTTCCTTGCTCTTGGTGCTTTCTATTGAGACTTGACAATGGGAGAAATTCAAAAATTGAGAAGCTAATTCAAAAAACCTAGAAAACTCATAGAATCTCCAACCATAACCCTATAATAGGGCACCAAAAACAGTCGGAGCAAAATATGAGGCACCAAAAAGTGATTTTTTTGGGCACCAGAAAATGTTCATCTCAAACAACAGTCTAAATTTGGTGCCCTAAAATACACCGTGACTGTCGTTTTGTGGGTGTTCTATTTTAGGGAAGTTGCTGGAGCAGCGTTTCCGGCACAAAGTGATATAAAACAACCACTTTATTGACGTCCTGCATGGTCCCCCATTTGGGGGAAATTATGTGGCAGCAACTGAAGTGTTGTATATTTGCATCATATGGCCACTTGTCGCCACCGTTGTAGGGCAAGGCTCTTCGCCGGAAGTGTCGTAGAAAGTTTAGCGCCTCTACGCATACTATCGTATGTGTTGTTTGCCCAGGAGGATGTCGGAGGTGTTGAGGAGGCTCTATGCAGGAGGAATCGAGTGGGCTTTTGCCGAAATAAACGATTCCATTGCGATGGAGGTACTGGCAGGAGATGAAGAAGGAGACAGACTGGGAAGCTTGCAAGCCTCACCTCATGGAAGGGGTCCACGGTGAGTGTGCCAGAGACGTGTTGGTGTAGTTCCACATCAAGGTGCCATCATCTCGCTCAGATCGCTCCCAGTGGTTATGCCCTATAAAGAAGGAGGAGGTTATAGGCCGCCATCGCGTCTGTGGCATGAGCCTCTTGCCACAGAGGTTAAGGTAGATAGAACCAATGATGAGGTGGATGGGTGGAGTTCATTGATGGTTTTTAAATTTCATGATCTACTTTTGATCTGTCATTGATGATTTTAAAATTCAATTAAAAGTTCATGATTGGCTCTTGATCCAGCCTACATGTGCTTGAGTAAGCATGATGCGGTGTGTTTTATTCTCCAGGTTTAATAGTTGATTAGGTTGCGTCTCACAGTGTTTGTTCTATCGCTAGGGTTTATTGAAAAGAGGGAGGGTCCCTAAAGAATGATGAGCCAATCTTTCCTAGGTGGGGTCAATGGTGTCCGATTTACGAGTTATGAATTCTCTCTTCAGAAGCAAAGAAACAAAGCCATTCAGATGATACATGCTCCTAGCATTAGTGAATTCATTGTGGACCAATTGGTAGAATATATCATTGTAAGTGGCACAACATACAAGTTGATGCTTATAATTCAAACATTTTCTAAATGGCTCTATGCCTCTATGCGTATATGTCTAAAGGGCATGTTGCTTCTTCAGTCTCATTTGAATATATAAGGCGCGCATGCAATTTTAATAATACTCTCTTTTTTGCTCTCATTTATTTGTTGACTTTTGAGACTGAATATTTTTTCACTCATACCCAGGACGCAAGTAGAAGGAAGCCCCATCAATTTAGAAGCAACTATTGTGGCTAATAGTTCAATGGGCAATTTTTTTGCTCGGTGCTCCATGATATTTAAGCTAGTATTTTAACAAACTGAAAGATGTTCCAAACATTCTCTATCACTAGCGCGGTTCAATGAAGGTGAGCCATGCGGTGGCCGAGATCATCGCCTTGGGATTGACCATTAGACATATTGTGATAGGGTGGAGACCACGCTCATGTTGCCCCAACACAATTTCAGCATCGATGACATTCCACTGGAATCCTTGGACAACCAGCCTCGTGTCATTGCAAAGTCCATTTGCAGGGTCAATATTTCTAGGATTTTTTATTTCCATGCCCTCGGTTCCTTAGCAGTACTCATTCATCCCCTCGCTCTTAACTTTTGCTCACTTTTCCCCACTCCCTTGCCAGAAACCCTCATAACTGGGCACAATGGACGTTGCTGTCGGGTCAAAGGCTTTGACTGTTAGCTGACAATTTTTATAAATAACTAGAACTCACCTCTAATAGCCAGCTCAGCAACGCGCTTGTCTTGGGAGGACACATGGCTTGCATATTCGCCTCGCTCTTCTCCCCGTGCTTGACAGCGTTTTCAAAAGAACTCAACCTCTATATATAGCCCAGCTAGAACGTCGAGGCTCTATTCAGATTCAAATTTTTACGAATTTGTGGAACAGTTCTAACCCACACATGTTAGATATCTTGGTCCTTTTTGAATGACACGATGTGCATGTTTGGCAGATGGGGTTGAAGCTGCAGCACAGGTGGGGAATTCTTACTCAATTCAAAGCCATATACCCTCCACAAGGCTTCGGGAGGAGTCACCCACCTAGCATCTCTATATTGTTTGATCTCATCTATTTCTCCATTCTTGTCACCCTTGTCAGCCTCTCTCATAGAAATAGATGCCCTATCATGACCCTTGTATATGTACTTGAATAGGTATTTAACTGCCTTTATGCTTCCACATGCCTCAGCATTGATGTGACAATTGAAGTAATGTAGTAGGTGCGGGTTGTATAGGACGACCCACCTATTATCTAGTCATTCCTTTCGGACCATTGCTTTGCGACCGTCTTCACGTCGTTTGTATAGAGGGTAGGAGTCCTTGCCTTGCAAGGTAGCTGCGTTGAAAGGCCAAGCATAGTGATTCTTGCAAGTAGGACGACCCTTTGTGCATGGGCATTCACGATTCAAAGCACCACATGGTCCATGCATCATATGCTTCACGACCATTTTGTATAGTTCTGGGTACTTCTTGTTTGGGAGTTCGGCTGAGATAAGACGGTCATACTGCTCGGAGCATGTGAGCTTGTACCGCCCCTCCATGATGAGAAGCAAGTGGGCATCGGGCAGACCCCTCTTTTGGAACTCCACCACATACACATAAGCCCTCACCTTGCCCAAGATGCCCTTTTGAAGCAACTTATTCTTGAGTTCCTCTAACTTTGCCCTGAAAACATGAACAACGAGATCTGGACGATCCTGAGGTGTCTGATCAGGATAGAGTTGTTGCTTAATCTCGTCCCAGTTTGGGTTACATGTCATTGTGAGGAAGACATCCGGCTTGCCATACTTCTGCACTAAGGCTATAGCATCCATGTAGCGACGCCTCTTGTCCTGTGGACCCCTGATAAATTTTGTGCTTAGCACTGTACGCTTTCCAATAGCATCCGCCCTATCCTCACCAGCATGTAAGTTGTCCATCAAACCTTGGTATAGGTCCTCCCTTATTGTATCTTGATGGCCCCATATATAATCCAAACGAGAGTTCTCGATCTTGATGTATGTGTCGACCGTAAACTGTTGGAAAAGACGTTTGCCATAGAGGATCGGATTGAATATACCTGGACGCATCTGGAATTTGTAGCAATAGTAGTCCCACACAGACACACATAGTCTGCCTCCAGAAGCTGCATACAAAATTGAAACTCGATGGTGTTGATAACTGGAGAAAATATTGCAAACTAGACTACTCATGTAACAACTAATTGCAACACTAACCTTCATCATCATCATTCTTGCCGTTGAGTGGGGGTTTGTTAGATACATTGTTATCACGACGAGCTAGACAGGCTGCCATCACAATTTCATAGGACACACCTTCCTTTGGGATATCGATATGCCACCCAAGGTCACCTCTAGGGAAGAACATTGGGTAGGACAGGGCATCATATCATCCATGATAGGACTTGATGCCATATATATATATATATATATATATATATATATATATATATATATATATATATATATATATATCTATTATTCCCTTGTAGGATGATGCTGTTACCGAACTGCCTTCGGCGTTCACTACCCTCCACCCACACAGCGGCTACTTCTGAAGTGGTTGGTGCATTATATTTTTTTCTAGTCCATCCTTTGGTCAAGGTTAAATGTTATACAATGGTCATCAACATGCCCCATACTCTAAAGGTTTTCAGAGGATGGGTTGCCACGAAGTATGTCGACCACTTGTGTGATTACTTGTTTGTCTTTCTGACATTGTTCTTTGCCGCAACTGTGGTACCTATGCTCTAAACTGGGATCATCATCATAGAAGTAGAGCTCTAGATGACTACGATCAAAACCTTCTTGTTTACCAAATGACTGTATGTTGTGGTACATTTGGCCATGGGCACGAAATGTATAGATAGGGTGCTTTGATGTGTTTGTTGTATCACTATCAAGGTGAAAATATAGTGAGGTGAATGAGAAATGGCTATTTAAAAACCTGGTGTTGTCGTGAAAATGAATAGCATCAGGGTCTGCACTCGTCCACAGCCTCATGAGCTCGGGTGGTGTTTCCGTGTTGGCTAGTTTGATCTTCCCCTTACGACGGGAGAATCCTATGGCCTCACGTTCAATCTTCTATGCATAGCAATGCTTGCAGTCTTCCACTGGCTTCAGCTTGTGCGTGTTTGTCGTGATTTTGCTATACACCATGTCATAGGATCTAGAACACCTGATACTGAAGCAGGGTCATCGTCAGCCTCATCCATATCGATATCCTCATCGGTGTCCTCTGAAATGGTACTTGACACCATGAGTACAAAAATACACACATGATATATCCACAACGACGTGGAACCTGACAAAAGTACATTGCCCAGCAAACATGTAACCTTCCTCGTCTTCTAAGTCTTCCTCCAATATGACACCCTCTTCATTGCCTATTTTATAATTACTTATGAGCCCTATGCCTCAAATAGTTGTGTTATAAATTTAGTAAAAAAATACCATCATTATTGGCTTCTAAGTGTGTTGAAAGTTCAAAACGGCTGCAACCTTCCATAGTCATCAACAGATTTTCATTCGTCAATGGATCCACATCATTGTTCGGCGTTGAATGTATTTTGTCAGTCTCAGGTACTTGGGATGTACTTTCTGCGAATACAACATAAAGTATGGTCATTACAATTTTCAGTGACCTATATTAGAGAAGCATACAAATGAAGTAAAAAATATTACCATTGTTAATTGATGGGTTTTCATCCATTGATGTGGTCATATTCTTCCTACCACTTGTGTGGAAAGCTTGGTTTTGGTGCTCCATCAAAGCGTTTCTTTCTCCGGGTATCACATGTTTTCTTCGTGGTACTTTACTGACATCCATATCAGGGATCTCCACACCCGACATATGCTCAGAAGCAGATTGGATATAAACAGGGGTGCCATTGACCTGTGTGATTATGGAGCTATGAGTACAAGATGCGTTCGCATTAATATGATCAAACTCGGGGATAAACTATGGGTTCTCCATGGCTATGGAATCTTGATGTTCCGGCCTGACGCCTGGAGAGCCCTCTTTGCTTGCTTTTTCTCTGCAGTCATATTGGCATAGCATGCCCTATCCTCTGCACGTGTAGTATTGGTTTGCTCTAATGATAATGCTAAATAATTAAGATGGTTGGCTGGTGTGGAAAGATCACAGAAAATGTGTTGCATGCTATTAGTGGTCGGTGTTGTGCAATTCCTACCTGACGTCTGACGATGAATTTCCTGCGTCACGTTGCCTTTGTAGTAGTTCATCTTTCTTCTTGATATCCATTTGTGCATACCGTTCCCTATCTCGTTGCCTCTTTCACTCTTTGGGATCTAGGGGTTGTGGTTGAATACGGATGGCGGGGGTTCATCATTTCTAAAATCATTGATGTCAATATCTACATAGCATAATGGCATCACATACTTTGTCACCACAAGACATAATTACTAACATAGATGCACTCATTTCAAAGAGGAATTAGTTCAATCATACCAGCCATGATGTTTTCTTGCACTTGAGATGGCATATGAACGGGTTGCCTCTGGTATGTGTCGTTTCTGTTTAGCCACTCGCTATCTTCAACAGGAACCTCATTTTCCTTGTTCCTTGTCGATGATTTTCTTTTTTTGATCAGCTTCACGTTGCCTTTTTAATAGTTCAGCTTTCTTCGTGCTATCCATCTGTGCATATCGATCCCTATCACGCTGCCTCTTCCGCTCTTTGGCATCTGTACGTCGTGGCTCAATGATGGATGATGGGAGCCCATCATTATTGCAATTAGGTACGCCAACAATATCTACTTAGGCAAAAAATCTTCACATGTGTAGCCCCATAAGGCATGAATTATCAGTATATATGCACTCATTTTAACAAAGAATTAGTTGCCTTCATACCAGTTAGGAGGTTGTCTTGCCCATGAGATGGCATATGGATTGTTTGACGTTCGTATGTGCCATCTATGTTTAACCATTCGCTAGCTTCATTGTGGTCCACATTTTCCTCATTCCATGCCTTGTCTCCTAGGCAGAATCAAGGACCAGATTTTTTAGTTACGTTAGGAAAATGGAACCAATAAGTGGTATGATTGCACTAATGAGGTTATTGATCGTGAAGTGCACCTTCAACAATTCACTTGTTTTGCAGTTGGGAGGGCATAAGTCGAGTTGTCCCTAACTGTGCCTCTTCGGAATTAATTGATGTTTGACCTTTCTTTTTTCTGTAGGCTTCACGACGCTTCTTAAGTAGTTCATCTTTCTTCTGTTGATCCATTTGCACATATCGCTCCCTAGCACATTGTCTATTCCGTTCTCCCGCATCCGTAGGTTGGCCTTCAAGGTTGACAACGCCTAAAAAATACATAATGTAATCAATAGGTGTTGTGCAACACATGGTACATCTACAATTTATCCGATCAATCAATATTACCTGCCTTGATGGAGTTGGACAATTCTTTGAAAGGAATACGTTCACTGGATGGTGTTGGAGAATCCACCTGCAAGGGAATTTAGAAAGAATCCATCTGCCGGCCGCTTCAGTAGGAGACCTGTTGGCGGCGGCGACAGCGGGAGAGGGCGGTGCTGTTGGCGGCGAGGACAGGGTCTGGTGCAGCCGGTGTTGTTGGACAGTGACGGCGGGACGGAGCGATCCAGGTGGGGAGACGACGCGATGGAAGACGGCGCAAGCCGGGCAGGAGACCACGCGATCCAGGCGATGGCTGCGGCGGGACGCACAGGCTGTCACGCACGGTGCAGTGGTCCCTGTGCGTGCGGGGAAAGAGACGGGAGGCCAAGGCGTGATTGAAGGGATCGCTGATTGATTGAACATAAATATGCTCGCTCTGACGGGGACATGGTTTAGAGAGAAAAAAACGTTGAAGGGAGACGGGGACGTGAGGTGTGACGAAGGGAAGGAGCGGAAAACGTCCTAAGCGAAACGGGAACCTTACTAATGTTAAAGTTCATTCACTATTGTTTTAGGTAATGAATTAGATAGGGGAGATAATCAAGTTTCATATTCTTTTGCGAACTGGCCTAGCTCAGATGGTTAGTTCTGTATGATGGAACCAACCCATCAGGGTTTAAGTCCTAAACTTCGCACTAATGCTCGCATTTTGCTGAATTTATTTCAGGCTTTCCGGTGATATTTGTTCAACGGGAAAAACATACCCATCGACTACATATGCGCCTGTGCTGACTTCGTCAATATCAAGATCACATGTAGATTCAGTCTCTCAGAGCTGCTCATAGGATAGGGTGTGCGTGCGTGCGTGCGTTTATAGGGATAAGTGTGAATGCATATGTATGAGCGTCTACGTCTATACTATGTAAAAAATATTCATATGCTTTTAGGGTTTTAGGGTAAAGCTTTTGAAACTTGCTAAATTTATCAAAGTTCATATCAAGTTTTAGTAGTTGAAACTTGCCCGCCCGCCAAATTTTCCTCGCAATTCACAAAGTCATTGGATTCGCTACGACGATAAAATAAATTTATCGGAACCGGTACCTACCGGTTGGAAGTCCACGGCCAGCAGTATGCAGTGCAGCCTCGTGCTTCGCCAGCGGAAGATGGAGAGTGAGGGGAAGGGGCTAGGAACGCCAAGGGGAAGGGGACAGGTATTTTTGAAACGGAGGCAAAATGATTGCCTCATAAGAGGATTGGTATTGACTATTATGTTTTTTTAGGAGGACTATTATGGTTTTGCATTTGCCTAAAAAAATTACTTAAGAGTTCGCCACACTTTCATCCTTTTTCGTCCTCCGTCTCCGGCATATCTATAGCTTGCCACTTCTTCCAATGCATCTTCCCTTTAATTTCATCTCCTCCCACCAGTACCGAGCCACAATGCTAGCAATCTTTTTGCATGTTTTCTTTAACAGTTTAAGACAGCTCATTGAATAGGTAGGTAGAAATAGCTTCACATATTGACTTGATCAAAACCTCTCTAGCCGCACTATTCATACTGGTCCTCTGTTGACCTACCCAAAGCAGTAGGTAGCCTCAAATATTTCTCCGCGAGTGCTTTCGTTTGAATATCGGCCCCCTCATGAAAGGCCACCTTATTTTCAAGTGAATAGTTGTCTTTAAATAAAATTTGCAGAGATGTACTCCCTCCGTGTCAAAATAAGTGACTCAACTTTGTCCTAACTTCATTTTTAGGACGGAGGGAGTAGTATACGTACCTAGGTTCGTGTGCATCTTTTGTAGACCTTTTTGGAACTTTTAAATATGATTTTAGATTATTTATTTTCAAAAAAAGACCTACGTGTAGCTAACAGGTATTAGCGAGCCAGAGTGCAAATTTACACGATGAAATACGTTTTGATGTCACCTAGGAAAAAAGTATGTTTTGATGAAAGATACACAAAAATGATAAAATCATGTATTTTCAGCAGACATTATTCACTATAAAAGTCCATAATTTTGTTTTTTATGCAGCTCACACCGTAGCGTATTTCGTCATAAAATTTAACAGAAATGTAGTATACATCTCCATGTTCATGTTTATTTTTTTTCAGATTTATTTGAAGCTTCAAAATAAGTTTTTCGAATTTTTCAAAAAGAATGGCCTACATGTGCTCTAGCTAGTACACAAATTCGCACTCATGAATGGCTCGGCTTCGCTCAGATGTTGGTTTCCTTTTCTTGGAGCACGTGGAGTGACAAATTGGGCTTCGAGGCCCACTTTGCTCACAAGTTATTAGGCTAGTCATAGTGGGAGTAACTTAGCTAGTAACATAGCGCACTTCAAGAAAATTCTGTTTATGTGGCAAATAATTAATGAGAGATGGTAACATAATATGTTATTATAACATAACGTTTTTCAAGACAAAATGAGTCTACGAGCTAATAAATGAAACCATCTATAATACTACTAGTATGTTATTTTGTATTATGAAGGTACTAACTTAGACTAGTGTCATATGCATGACACTAGTCTAAGTTACCCCCTACTATGACCAGCCTTAGGCTTCTTCTCTCTTTGGTGCGTCGCTGCAAAAAGCTTGACCGGGCGGCCAATCACCACGAGCATCTCTCGCACCAACCGGCGGCGCCTGCGCCATGCTCCGCCTCCGAAGTTGCATCCTCGCCCACCTTATATCCTCTCCCACCACCTGCCACAGATCCCCTTCCCCTCTCCGCCGTCTCCTCTCGCCGCACCCCCATTTCCCCACGCACCGGAATCACCGGATTCGCGGTCGAGGAGTAACTGGTAGACACCTGCGGTCTCACCCAAGCACAGGCGCTGAAGGCCTCCACGAAGCTCTCCCACCTCAGATCCCCCACCAAGCCATACGCCGTCCTCGCCTTCCTCGCCGGCCTTGGCCTCTCCACCGCAGACGTCGCTGCCGCCGTCGCCAGGGACCCGCAGCTCCTCTCGCCGGCGTGGAGAGGACCCTGTGCCCCATCGCAGTCGGGCTCACCGGCCTCGGTCTGTCGCATTCCGAGACTGCGCGCCTCCTCTCGCTCTCTTCCGCTGCAAATCCATCGTCTCCAAGGTGCACTACTACCTGCGCCTCTTCGGATCCTCCGAGGAGTTCCTCCAAGCGTTCAAGCGTAACAACCGTCTCCTCTCGCACAGCCTCGAGAGGGTGGTCAAGCCAAATGTGGCGTTACTGCAGGAGTGCACGCTAGGTGCTTGCGATATTGCCAAGGTGTGTGCCACTGTACCAAGGATGCTCACCGCCAGTGCGGAACGAATACGGGCGGCGGCGGCGTTCGCCTAAGCTCTTGGTGTGCCCCGTGGCTCCGTGATGTCCAGGAAAATTCTGCTGTGTGTCGAATTGCTCGGAGAGGAGAAGATTGCCGCCAAAGTGAAGTACTTGAAGAGCACCTTGGGCTGGTCGGATGCTGAGGTTGGCAACTGGGCATTGCTTTGTCCAAGGATCCGTCTGTGCTGAGGAGGTCAAAGAACATGCTGCAGCACAGATCCGAGTTCCTTCTCTCCGAGTTGGGGTTGGAGCCGGCCTACATTGCTCATCAACCGGCAATGCTCACTTACAGCTTGGAGGGCCGGCTCAGACCCCGCTACTATGTAGTGAAATTTCTTAAGGAAAATGGATTGCTAGTGCACAGCCATAGCTACTATAAAGCACTGCTGTGGACTGAGAAGGTATTTATGGAGAAGTACATATGCCCTCACATGGAAGCTGCACCACACCTTGCTGAAGACTACGCTGCCGCCTGCCGAGGGGAAGTGCCGACAAGATTCAGATTTGCATCACCCAAGAACGAGCTATGAAAATCGGTGAACTGTGATGGTGCAACAAAGTTTTTATTCTCCATAGTAAGCTGGTAATAAAAATTTCGGTGTACTTTGCTTAACTAGATGCTGTTTTTCTGCCCTGTTAGATGCAGAATCTGGTTGAACTGATGATTTGGTTCCTGATTGCTGATATCTTATCATTTACTCCCTCCGTTCGGAATTACTTGTCTTGAAAATGAATGTATCTAGAACTAAAATACGTCTAGATACATCCATTTCTATGACAAGTAATTCCGAACGGAGAGAGTAGGTGGGAAGAAACCGTGGATTGGTTATGAACTTGTTCATCCTGAAGCCATGTTATTTAGCACACATATTGGAGCTAAGAAAGTGTGGGAGCATGCCATTCTGCAATGCATTAGTTTCGCTATCCTGGCTTACATTGCTAATCACCCAGCACTCTATTATACACTAGCGGACCGACTGGAATCCCGGTTATGTGTTGTAAAGCTTCTTAAGGCAATTGATTTTTTTTTAATCCTTACTGCACCACAAAGATTTTGCTTGGCGCAAGATGGCAAGCTTTGTTTCAGTGTTGTTGCCTAACTGGATGTTGTTCTCTGGTATATTATGTATCTCGCATGCTAGTTTGGTCACTGCTAACGCTTGATCCAGTAATTAGATTCACCAGTACTGGTATGTCCATGTCATCATAAAATTTCATCTGAATGGCAATTCTGGACCTTTTCTGCTGTCGTGAACTATTTTGGACTTGTTGATGGCCACAATATGTTGATCAATCTGAGGATGCAGTTTTGACCCAGTTTGTTTGGTTGCTTGTTCCACTTCTTCTGAGCTAAAAATCTTAGTTCTTTCTGCAGCATCTTTTTTTAACAGATTAAATGTTTTGAAAGACATTCATGCTTTGCTAGTTTGCATCAGTTGTTTTCACCTTTTTTTCTCTCCTGTATTTCTGAGTGGCCTATTGGCTGATACGTTCAGCTCTAGGGACAACTGATTTCAAAACTGAACAGTACAGGGCTACCATCTAGTCCAAATACTATGGTTGGCTAAAACCAAACCTCCTCAGGTTTGCACGAATCAGGGCTTACATGTGTCTAAATCTATGTTCTTATATCATGATTTATGCTAGCAAATTGTTAGAATTGTACCTCTGCTTACTGTGGTATCAAATCTGCCTAGATTGATCCCAGGTGTTACAACATTACAGGCTATGCTTTATGCAAACCAGAGTTAGGTGTTAACAGTTGCAAGCTGGGTTCTGCTAGATGGCATATATTTCTCAGCGTTCTAAAACTATATCAAGCTTGTACTGCTGACCTTTGTGCCAAAACTTATTAATACCAAATCTGATACTGAACTACATGTATTACTAGTTATATAGATATTTACTGCCCCGAGAACAGATCGCTGAATCTATCTGCATATTTAACAGCTCCTGTGGTTTGTAGGCTTCTGAACTCATGTTTTCATGTGTGCATGAATGTGCTTCTTAAATCAATATTACCTCTGTACCAAAATTCTTGTCCTAGATTTGTCTACGTATCTAGTCGGAGGGAGTACTTTTTTTATTATATTTGTTAGCTTATGAGATGACAAAATAATTATATCTTACTGCTTGTCCTCTGCAAAATCCAGTTTCTTCATATATGGTTGTTGATTGATCCACAGTAATGCTTGAGAGCTTGAGGTGGTGCTCTGTTGATTCAATAGGTAATCACGCAGTTGAGCTATTAAGAGTCAAGATATAAGATCTGGGCAACCATTTACATTTTTGTCATAGTCCATTGTAGATGTGGTTGTCTTGCAAGGCCATCGTCTACTGGTGTATTAGCAATTCAGCATTCTCATTATCTGTGCAATTTTCAGAATATTTGGGAATGCAGATGCACATCCTCATGACAAGTGAACATCCCTTTGACTAGGTGATGGTTTTCTTATGTATAATTCTAAAGCATGTGAAGTCTATGGCTTCAGCTTTTGAAATCCTGAGCGCTTGATCAAGTTCAGCTACTGTAGCGTGCTTGATCAACAGAGAATTCTTTTTCAATTTTGAAGGACCTGTTATTTCTCAAGTTAGTAGAAGGGGAAAACTTGGCTATGACCCAAATCAAAGGCAGGCAAAAAGGGACAGAAGCATATATGTTGTGTCACGACATGAATGGGAGAAAAACTCGACTGTTACCCACATGAAAAACAACTAGCTTTCAAGTCTGTGTATTGTGATCCTAGACAACACCCCATATCTACTTGTGTTTCCTGGTATTGCGATCTACTTGTTGGGATGTGCCTTTTCTTGGACTCCCATGTTTTATCATTATTCTTTTCCCCTGTTACTTGTATGTTTTTTTGGTTCGGTATCCCTCATAATCGGGTCAATTTGTTTAGGTTTTCGAACCATTTTTCCTTGTAAACTAGCTTATGGTTTTTGACCCAGTTTCCCTCATGACCTGGTTCAATTTCTTTTGAACTCAGATCAATATTTGGATGCGGACCCCCCTCACCCCAGCCAAGCTTGTTGGGCAAACGGCTAGCATATCCTAGGGAAATTTCTCTGGAAGTCCACGACGAGGATGGTGTTTGATAAGATTTTTAGTACAAAGAAGAAGCCCACTAGTACGATGATGAGACTATAGGACTTGTTCCATCGCAATATATACCCTACAAAATATTTTACTAGACCTACACTTTTAGCTATTCAGAAGAGAAACTTCGTATGACTATCCAGAAAAATACATACTAACCTCATTATTCATTAGTCACCAGATCTGAAGATGCATGTAGCAATGCGGGTTGGAACATACTAGTGCATAAAGCAATGAAATGGCAAACATCCTATCAGGAGACTAAATGAAATGGCATATGCATCATTGTACACATCAGGAATTATGTTCTATGGATATTGGGAGTAATTGGCCCAATCGGAAATAGAAACAAGAATCCATGTCCTGGTGTCTTCCTTGTACTTCCGAATCCACCAATATAAGACAAATCATTCAGAATGTTTCTTGGGACAAGGCTGCAATTTCATCAATGAATTTAGTTGGGAGGCATGCTACCTGACCCATTTTCGAATCTAGAGTAATATGCGGAGCTAGAGCCAGAGAAGCCTTCTGATCTTTCAAAACCAGGAAGATTATTCCCGGACCTTGCGCACGACATTCTATGCCATAAATGACCAGGAGCAGAACCGCTAGGTGGCCTCAAGTGTTGTGAACCTGCAATAACATAGTCAGTTTACAGGCATTCAATAAACATCCAATGTTGTTGGTCAGGAGAAATACCGTTGTTGTTTCCATGATCTGTTAATGGCCTAAAGTATTCTAGTGTGAAATTGGGAGCGCGGTGGGTAATGAAGCCTTGACCTCTTGCACAAGGAGGAAGCTGATGAAAGACGCCTTGACATTCTGGGGCATGAGGATGTATCCCTTGACCTGATAGTCCAATAGGAGGATGCCCAGCATGGAAGTCGTGACCTAGTAGTCCAGGAGGAGGATACAGACAATATGAGCCTTGCTCTGCTAGTACAAGGGGAGGACGACGAAAGTATAGGCCATCATCTACTGGTGCATGAAGAGGATGAACAGGGTATGATTGGTTATCTGAAAGAAGAGAAGGATGATGTCCATGATCTGTAAGTACTAGAGGAGGACACCGAGAGAATAAGACTTCCATGCATGTGGATTAATAGATAATACAAGCTTACCATATATCACTTCTTGTGCTTCCATGTGAGTGCCCCCGATTTCTTGTATTTTCTCAATACTTACCTCTCCCTCACTTGTGTTTACTAGTGGTTTTCGGTCCCGTACAACAAAACCGATAAATGAGTCTTGGTTTCTATCGATTGTTGACGCGCCTTTCCAGAAACCATATTTTGCAAGGACTGTTATTATGTCCTTGTGTCCAGGACATACATAAATATATGAACCATCTTCTGTTGTTGCTAAACCAATTCTTTTGTTCACTTTTAACATCTTTGCAACCTGCATCAGTGTCATAAATAGCTTAAGTGTAATATTCTGAATGTCCATACCTTCTAAAGACTAGAAATGAAAAATCAAGTGTCAATTTTACCTGCTTCATTCCCTCTAAGCCATTTTTCGAAGACTCAACGTTCAACAACAGGGAAATAACCTAATAAGATAATGGTTGCAAGTAAAAATCAGTTTCGGTTTATTTCTGTGATATTTCAGTAACTATTAAAACTTATGATGAAAGAAAATTAACGCTAGAAAACACATAGTTATCTAGGTATATCAAATACAATTTCAAACTCATTTCAGCACAAAAGTAAATAATCCTAAAACAGGAGAATGGCAAATCATAAGAACAAGGATGAATCATCTATAATGTAAGAAAATGATCTTACCATTATTGACCGGTTTTGAGAGTGACGAAGATCCTTGAGGAATTTTTTAAAAACCCCCCATTTCACTCTTCCTTTGATTTCTATGGTTTTCGGCCAAACAATATCTTGAATTTTTTCCCCACTACAAAGAGAACACATGGAAATCTATAATCAAAAACAACA
This sequence comes from Triticum urartu, assembly GCF_003073215.2. Lineage (NCBI taxonomy): Eukaryota > Viridiplantae > Streptophyta > Magnoliopsida > Poales > Poaceae > Triticum > Triticum urartu. The sequence goes on along the minus strand of NC_053027.1, from coordinate 20,792,540 downwards.
TGATTCGAACGTCCACCATTTACAACAACTAAAAATTTGTTCTTTAATCTAAGAAACAAATATAATCCTACTTTATGATTACAGTGGAAAATACATACATACATACATACATACATATATATATATATATATATATATATATATTATATATATTATGTGCATCACATTATCATTAAATCTGGTCAATTCAAGGCATGCATGTGTTGTCATGCAAAGACAAATCATATTAGTTCTAACTTGTAAAAAGCAATCAAAGCACCATATAAAAAGAATAGAATCATATGTAGTGGAGATGTTGCAACAATGAAATGGTTCAATCCTGAATTAATTAACATGTTAATACCCTCTATAATTCATACAATAATATGATGAAATACTCATTTTGTTGGAGTTTGACTTGTTTTGACCTCATTGACCTCTCGTTATCAAATTCTTTTTGGACAATATGCCCCACTAATTAGTACCAGTAGAAAATGTATGTTCTCTCCTTGTACTCTTATGAAAATTGATGCCTAAAGGACCAAGACCATCTCACGTCCTACAGTTTAACTTCAAGGCTTCAACACCTATTATGCATGGGAATGGAGATTTGACTGGATTGAGTAGAAAAACAGTTACATAACTTAGAAACATGGTGCAAACTTCTACCAATCAACATCCTAGTAAGGATATTGTTGGGTTGAGTGTATGTGTGGGGTGTGCATATGGGTTGTTGGCCCAAAGGCTCACCCTTGTGAATATCTACTCATACTTGTAGGTTATAATTAAAGAGCAAGAGAGTGTTACAGATTTATCCCCAAGAGACAACATGGTATGACACCCAGGTTACAACTAAAGCCATCGCTAGCAGCAAGAGGAAAGGTGGTGCTCGTAGCTATGGGTGAAGAGATGTTTTGTCGCTAGTGGATCTCTTGGAGTGAGGAGAAAATCGCATGGGCGAAGCTATAGCAGAGCCGTAGCCTTTAGCAGATAGGAAATGGTCTGGAGCGGCGGGGGGGGGGGGGGGGGGGGGGGGGGGGGGGAGGGGGGGGAGAGAACCGCTGGTGCTGGTGGACCAGAGCAGAGAGAAGAAGTTCTTGCGGCCAGGAGCGTGGGGCAGCACAGCAAATCGGCATTGAAGCTTGTGGCGTGCAACCTTGTGGCTCGTGCAGGAACTGTAGGTCATGGGTGCTGGGGTTAGCAGCGGGAGGCGTACATGTGGCTGCTCAAAATCAAAAGCTCATCCGAGATGACGGCCGATAGTGCGTGCAAGTAGAAGGACCTGCAGGTCTGCGGTGTTGGTCCGTGGTGGTGAAAGGAGTGATTGGTGAGGTCTGTACGGCTACTATCACTTGGAGGTAGCGGTGTTGGTGTAGTGAGTACTGTAGCAAGAAGCAGAGAAGATGTATGTTGCCTAAATTTGTTTGTGGGCTGCTGATGCTGCTGTCTTAGAGTGGAGAGAAGGAGATGTTTTTTTGCTGGTTGCGGAAAGAAGGCAAAGCAGAACATCTTGTAGGAGGTGTGGCTGGTGTTTTGACATGTAACAGCGTGATGGATTTAGGCCCTTGGTGCGCTAGTTGCATTGAACCTGGTTCTGGTTGTTGATTGTTGTTGTTCAAGTAAGCTAAAACTTAATACCCGATAGAGCAGAAGAGAGGAGGCATAGTCGGTTGCTATTGGTGCTTTCTAGTGACACTGAACCATGGGGAAAAAATCAAAGAATTGAGAAGCTCCTTCAAAAACACACAAAAAACTCAGAGAATCTCCAACAATGGCCCTATAATAGGGCACAAAAAAGTAGCTAGAGTAAAATTTGGGACACCAAAAAGTGAATTTTAGGGCACCAGAAAATGCTCATCAACTATAGAAGCCCTAAAATTGGTGCCCCAAAAATACCGTGGATGTCGTTTTGTGCTTGTCCTATTTTAGGGCACTTGTTGGAGCAGTGTTTTTGGCATAAAGTGATGTAAAACAGCCATTTTATTGTGGTCCTACGTGGTCCCCCGTTTGGAGCAAATTTTGTGGCAGCAGCCGAAGTGTTTTATATTTGCAGCATATGGCCGCTCGCCGCCGTCGTTGTAGGGCAAGAATTCACCGGAAGTGTCATAGAAAGGTTAGTGCCTCTGCGCATACTATTGCGTGTGTTGCCTGGCCAGGACGCTATTGGAGGTGCAGAGGAGGCTCTATGCGGGAGGAATCGAGTAGGGTTTCGCCGGAATCAACAATCCAGTCACGGTGGAGTCACTGGAAGGAGGTGAAGGAGACGGGTAGGGGACTTGCAAGCCTCACATGATGGAAGGGGTGCACAGCTAGCGCGCTGATGATGTGCTGACATAGTTCCACATCAGGGCACCATCTTCTCGCTCTGATCACTCGCTGTGATTTTGCCCTATTAAGAAGGAGGAGGTTGTGGGCCGCCATCACTCCGGTGGCACGAGCCTCTCGCCGTGGAGGTCAAGGTGGATAGATACGACCACAAAGTGGAATGGTGGAGTTCATTGATAATTTTTAAATTGCAGGATCTGCTTTTCATCTGTCATTGATGATTTTAAAATTATATATAAAGTTCACGATCGACTCTTGATCCATCCTACATGTGCTTGAGTAAGCATGATGCGGTATGTTTTATTCTCCAGATCTGATAGTTGATTAGGAATAGGAAGGGGCCCCTAAAGAATGATGAGACACTCTTTTAGAGGTGGTGTCAATGGCATTCAATTTATGAGTTATGAATTCTCTCTTTAGAAACAAAGAAACAAAGCCATTCAGCGGATACATGCAACAAGTATTTGTAAATTCATTGTGGACCAATTGGTAGGGCAGATCATTGTAGGTGGCACAACATACAAGTTCATGCTTATAATTCAAACATTTTTTAAATGGCTGCATACCTTTGTGCATATATATGACTAAATGGCATATTGCTTCTTCAGTCTCATTTGAGTATATAAGGCGTGCATGCAATTTTAATAAGACTCTCTATTTTGCTCTCATTTACCTATTGTCTTTTGAGATTGGATATTTTTTCACTCATACCTAAGACACTAATAGAAGGAAGCCATGTCAATTTAGAAGCAACCATTGTGGCTAATAGTTCAACTGGAATTTTTTTTGCTCAGTGCACCATGATATTTAAGCTACTATTGTAACAAACTGAAAGATGTTTCAAACATTCTCTTTCACTGGTGTGGTTCAATGAAAGGTGAGCCATGCGGTGGCCGAGATCATCTTCTTGGGATTGACCACCTTTAGACATATTTGTGATAGGGTGGACTCTAGGATCACTATCGGTGAGGGTGAAAAGGAGGATAAGCAGTGACACGGATGGGGCGCCATATTGAAATAGAGGATCTAGACCTGTGGGAGTCTTTGAGGCATGCATACTAGGCTAGGGGCATGTGATTTGTTTCTCCCATTGCAAAGCACAAGAATGTTGCTAGTAGAATTAAATCACATAAGCTTGGGAAATCAAGTCATAGATTGTCTAACTAAGGGCTTAGGACTCGAGGAATATAATTTAGCTTGTAACAAGATGGTAATGATAGATATTTATCACCCATCTGAGGGGGAGTGTTTCTTTTAGAAATTGAGGGGGGGGGGGGGGGGGGGGGGGGGGGGGTTGATTCTATGTGTGGGGTGTGTGTACAGGTTTCGACCAAATTAAAGGCTTACTCTTATGTATACACTCATACTTGCAGGTTGTAGCTAGAGATCAAGTGAGTGTTCCAGACCCCCCCCCCCCACACACACACACAATACACAACATCACTTTATTGTGAATAATGTCATCTGAGTTACACAATCCATGATGTTCGAATTAATTTGGTTGTAAATCATATTGTATGTGTGTATGTATTTTAATAGCTCGAACTATTTCAAGTAATTCAAAGCAACATGGAAAATGGGATATCTAAGGAAAATGGTGCCCAAGGAAAAAATCCCTAGCTATTTAAACATCACATTAGCGGTTTTTGCACCGAGGAATTTTGAGGAAACATTGACTAAGATCATTTTTATATGACATATCAAGTATTGCAAATGAACTAATTGTTCTAAAAATCATCATCTGTTTAATACGACTTGCAAGTAATAATGGGCCATCTCCAAAGAAGACTAGAACTAGAAGCCATGTAGTAATAAATTCAAAAGGTTAAAATAGGTTAACACAAACTTAATGTTCACCGTGGTTCAAATATTACTTTATCAGCCGAAATTGACATTTTTCCTAACTCATCAAAATACACCTACATTAGTGCAAAACACCAATTTGGTAAGCCAAAACACCAACCATTTTTACATGTATAGGGTTGCCTGTTATCAAAACAAAATCTACTACTTATCTAAAGACACAACAATGAAAACATTATACTAAATCAATAATAAGAATGATGTCAAAAAATATCATTTGAAAGCATAACCAAGGTGCTTATTTACCTTCTAAAAAAGGCGAGAACAGGCACTGTAGCAGTCTTAAGTCTGATCACACCACCCCCTAGACTTGTACAGGCAAACGGAGATACGGAACCAATGACAGACTTCATATCATCATCTGAAAAATGAGATGACAGTGCATTAGAAATATAATGTGTTGTTTAACATCCATGTAAATCATGTTACCTTATATATGTAATCCTCCTGCAACATTCTATTTTGCAGATACCCGTACAGGCCTTAGTTACCTATAAAACTTCTCAGAGAAGCATCTGCGAGCTGATGTTGTGTTCCAGGCTACATATTTTCTGATATTTTATTTTACTACCAGAGATACAAGTTAAAGATGGAGAAGAATCTATGCGTGGGCTTCAGGTTCTACGATGAATTTGTTTGTGGGAGAGAGCACTATGCATTCAGTGGCAAGAATAAATGATTGTGCCTTTCATAAAAAAAACAAAAAAAATAGCGTGCTAAGAGAAATAGGAGCGGCCTCCTCCAAATGGTATACACACTATAGCACGCTATTTACAAAGAGTGAATTACAGAAAACCACCATACTGGCGTCCAGGTTTGCGTGAAAACCGGTTTATGAATTTCTGTCAGAAACCACTGATTCTTGATCTAATCTTTTGCAAAAAACAATAGTTGGCGGATTTGGCTCATTTGATGATGATTATGACAGATGAAGCCCACCCTTTGCTTATGTCAGTAACAGTACACAATAAACAACACTAGGGGGGTCTTTTTGGCAAAAACACCACCCCTCCCAAAAAAAGATTGCCTTAAAAGTGTTAACCACCTAGACCAGGGCCGACCGGCCCCAAGCCGTGCGACCCTACCGCCCACGTCGGCCCGGGTGTGAGCAGCAACGGACGCGCCTCCCCTTCTCCATCGTCCCTCTTCTTGCTTTCCCCGAGCTGGCGGCGCGCATCCCGGTCGGCCGTCCATGCCTCCACTTCTCCTCCTCCCTCCTCTCTCTCTCTCCCGAGCCGGCCTTTCGTAGCAGGGGCGAACTTGGGGCCGGCGGCGGCCGTGCCTCCCCTTCTCCATCCTCCCTCCTCGCGGTTCCCTCGTGCCCATCCCATCCCGCGTCATGGTGGCCATGTGAGCAGACCTCAGCGGCGTCATGCACGACGTGTTGGTCATGGAGGATCCTAACCGCGCGGTCATGGATCCACCGTGGCCCCGGCGTCCTGGATCCCGTGACCTTTGGCACTAGAGGCCCTGGATCCGATGAACTTTGCGGCTAGACGGCATGTGGCTTCCTCTGGTGGCCCGACCATAGGCTGAGGATGATGGACTGAGGACGAGGACGCTGGACCTCTGGCGCCCGTAGGCTGACGGATGAGGCGTGGCCCACCGGCCCAGCCAACTCCGCCGCCGACTGCCACAACAGCCGCGTGCCTATGCATGTGCCCTCCACTCCTGTTCCCGGCGACGAGAACCATTGCCGGCGTGTTGCTGCTCTAATCGGTTCCTTCTGCAGCCCAAATCTTTTTGTGGAGCTGATTGCTTTTTTATTGATTGAAGGGTGTCTCTCTAAAATTTCAGGGACTATTTTGTAAATCTAGAAAATCCCTCATCTGACAATGTCCAACGTTGTCTACTTCAAATGATTAGGCTAAGAATGAGTGAGTTTTGTCATAGTTCATAAAGCGGTGTTTTCTGTAAACCTAGGTGTCAATGTGGTGGTTTTCTTCAATTCGCTCTATTTACAAATGTGTTTTAAAAGAATGCCATGTATGGCCTAAAATTAAAGGACTTTAGCAACAATAAAGGATATAGTTCAATAGTAAAGGACTAAAAAAGCTTTAATGTAGCCTAACATCAACAGCCCATGAAGCAACAACATAGCAAAAATATACTAATTTAGAATCAAGTGTCACAAGGATCTCCATTCCTAAAGAATAACCTCTCCTTGCCGTCCATGGAAGTACTCCATGTAGATAGCTATTTATCAAAGTGACAATCAATCGGGTTCTAGGAGTTAAGAAGGATAACTTGCAACACAGTCGGAAACTAACATCTAGCAAACATCATTACCCAACACATACATCACGAATCTGCGAGACCAAAGAACTTGCCTGGTGCCTCGCTTGTCGGCGCCACAACGGGTTGCGACATCATGCCGCCGTGAACGGGGGAAGACCGGCGGAGAACAGGGGAAGACCAATGAGGAATAGAAGAAGAGGGACCGAGCATGAGGAAGAAGCCGCCGCCGCGCAGGAGAGCTTGGTCGGGCGGAGGATTGGGTATTATACCTATTTGGGCTAGGTCAGGCTTCTGTCCTTGGGCTAATGGGCTGCCCAGAAAAACAACACGCTACAAGCTATGCTGTGCGAAACTTTAGTGCGGGCTCTCCGTGTATGCTATAGCGCCCTATTAGCGAAGAACCAACACGCTATTTTTTTGTTGAAAAAGCCATGATCATCAAGTCTGAAAGATGGAAACAGTATGTGGTACTTACTGCTCCAAAAGCACCAAAAATGCATTAACTATTTGTGTTGGATATGAAAATAGTCGAGGAAACACTCTAATCTATAATTGAGATTTATGGGGTTATAAGTTGTGGTTGACATCAGCATTGTCACTGTTATTGGATAGAGGGATCGGTGCCAAACTACTATAAAACAAGGAAGCCAAGGATCGAAGGTAATTAATGTTGTCGCTTTCCAGTTACTTATGTATGTTTGTGCTTTTCACTGTATTTTGATATGATTGAGCCTATCAATAGCTCTACTTGGCTATTTAGTACAAGAAAATGTAAAAGGAGTACTACTACCATATAATGTTGCAATCTTTTCAAATATATAACCAATAAAGGGGACAGGCAGACCGCACACTCGATAAAATCAAAATTAATACATAGCAACCTGCCAATTCTAAACTTTAAGGTTGCTAGCCAACTTGGCTCGAGGAGGCTCCCTCGATTTTCTGCCTTCTCAACCATCGGATGGTGGTCAAAATGGTCTTCTCTGTGTTCCGGGGCGTTGGATCTTTGTGTCTAGTTTTCACCTTGCGGTAGTTTCGGAGGGCCATTGACCTGTGGGCTCAGCCTCGCCCGCGATTTGCTGGGTTAGTCAATTCGGGGTGCGCGAGCGCCCTCTCCTTATGTGTCTCGTGCACGTGGCGCGATTCGCTAGCTTGACGCTATGTTTTCTATTCCCTTGTCTCGCTTGTTAATTAGATATAGGAAAGAGAGAGAGATGAACTCATGCGTACCCGCACAACACACACTCATACGCCCCGCGCACTATGACAGGTGGGCCGCATTGGCTTCTGGTCCCATAGTTCAGTGGATGGGCTTATTTTTGTTTTCGTCTGTTGTCTGGGGTAGTAGAGAGGAGATAAGATGGGCTCACAGGTACGCACCCGCCCCGCATACTGTGACTGGTAGGCTGCGTTGGCTTCTGGTCCCACACGTTGATGTGTGGGACTATTTCATTCTGGTTTCGGCGCAGATATAGGAGAGAGGGAGTGTAACACCCCGGATGTAACTTTCCCTATTTGTACTTCAACTCTTGCCGTTTCCGGCGTTAAGTTATATTTATTTCCTCGGGTTCGGGTTTCGTCTCCGTGTGTTGTTGTCGTTGTCATGCATCTCATATCATGTCATCGTGTGCATTGCATTTGCATACATGCTCATCTCATGCATTCGAGCATTTTCCCCGTTGTCCGTTTTGCATTCCGGCGCTTCGTTCTCCTCCGATGGTCATTTCTAGCTTTCTTTCGTGTGAGGGGATTAAACATTTCTGGATTGGACCGAGACTTGCCAAGCGGCCTTGGTTTACTACCGGTAGACCGCCTGTCAAGTTTCGTATCATTTGGACTTCGTTTGATACTCCAACGGTTAATCGAGGGACCGAAAAGGCCTCGTGTGTGTTGCAGCCCAACACCCCTCAAATTTGGCCCGAAACCCACCAAACTCTGCTCCATGTCCTAGAGCGTTCGATCACAATCGTGTGGCCGAAAACCGCACCTCATTTGGACTCTCCTAGCTCCCTCTATGCCTATAAATAGCCCCCCCCCCGTTTTCGGATCTCTCTCCCTCTCCGAAACCCTAGATAAAAAAAACAGATCCCGCCGCGCCGGACATGTCCAAAGCCGGCCGGACGAATCGCGCCGCCGCCCCGCGCCAGTAGGAGGGCGCCACGTGGCCCCAGCCACCGTGCCTCGCCGCCGGCCCACTCGGCCCGCACCGGGCCCTCCCCGCCGCCGATCCGGGCCGCGCCTCCCCGCGCCTGCCGTCTCCCGCGAGCCGCCCGAGCGCCGCCGCCTCTCCTCTCACCGGCCGCCGCCTCCGCCAGCGAGCCGCGCCACCTCGCTGCTCCGGCGACCGCGCCACCGCGCCCCACCGCGCCCGGGCCTCGCCGCCGCCGCCCCGGTCGCCGTCCCTCGCCGCCGCCTCCCTCACCGGCCGGCGTGCCTCGCCAAGTCCGGCGAGCCCTCCAACTCCGGCCTCCGTCGTCTTCAACCCCGGCGATCCTCGAAATCCGCGCCGGATCTAGATCTGAAAATATCCCCTCGGTTGACTTTTTCCCTCCGAACCCTAATTTTTGTGCTATCTTTGACCTGCCGTATCTCCGCATCCGTAGCTCCGATTTGGGCATATAGCATATCAAAATGTTCGCCTCGACGAGTACATCATTTCATTCCATTGCATCATTTGCATTTGAGTTCGTCTTGATGCCCGAAATGCTGTTAGAAGGAGGCTTCATGAGTTAATTGTCAGATCTGCTTGTTCATCTTAGACTTTTGTCATTTTTGCCATGATTATTGTGTGCATGATATGCCTGTGAGTCCTTCACATGTTTTGTTAAGCATTTTGTTATCTTTCTGGAGGTGCAACCCATGCATTTTTGTGATGTGTGTGGTGACTTGTGCAAGCTTGCAAATTGAGGCACCCGGTAAATCTGTTTTCAGGGACTTAGTACTTTTCACTAAGTCTGGGATTATTTAGTTCATGATGCCATATGTTCAGCTTGTTTCCTAGTGATCCGTGCCTCTTTTGAGGATGATCAGTAAAGGAGTTTATCATGTTATGCTCTATCCGTCCATGTCTTTGTTTGCAATTATGGAACAACCTAGCTTGAGTCAATCGAGCTCTACTTTTGCTTCATGGTGAATCTGGGCAGACCGTCAACTCGTTTGCGATTTTGCCGGCGTTGTTGTGGTTGATTCGTGCATGCTATGCCATTGTTCTTGCCATATCTAGCTAGCATTTTGTGTCTTCTTAATGGTTATATGCTTGCCTTGCCATGACTTTCACTGTAGTGAGTGCATCGAGCTCGTTTACATGCCTTCGTGAGTTATGTTTCAGCATGTTCCAGTTTTCACCAAGTCTGAAAATTGATTGTGTTTTAGCTATGTTCGTGGGCTTGTTAGTATATTTTGTGAACCCTTTTGGCCCCAGGTCACTTTGGGTATTTTGTTAAGCTTGTTGAGTAGCTCCATGCCACGTTCTTCCTTGTCATAATCAGGTCATGTATCATGTTGTTTTGCTGCTCCGAAGAGGGCTTCGTGATCTGAAATTTCAGACAAGTATTAATTTCACCAAGTCTGGAATCTGTTTTGCATTTGCGTTTTTGCCATGCTTGTTTGAACCTTATAATGGATGAATTGGCCGTAGCTTAGTGCTAGACTTTTGTTAAGCATCTTGTGTGCATCCCTGTCATGTATTTTGTTGTCATGTTTGGTGGCTGTAGCATGTTCGTTTCGTTGCATTTAGATGCCTACTTGCTGTAAATTGCAGACCGGTGTCATTCTTAAAACGTTTGCCATTTCCAAACCGTAACTCCGATTCCGGCGTTCTTTATATCGTTTTCAAGCGATTTCATCTCATCTTTCCAGTGGCACCCTTGGAATTCCAAGTTGAGGCCAGGTTCATGCATTTCCTGTCATATCTTGCATTTTGCATCCCGCATCGCATCCCGCATAGCATATCATCATTTCATCATATTGCTTGGTCTTGCACGTGGTTGATTGTATCCTTGTTGCTTGTTTGTCTTGTTGGGTAGAGCCGGGAGATGAGTTCGCTAACGAGGAGCCCGTTGAGTTTGCTTGTGAGGATCCAGTCAACTCTGACAACTGTGCAGGCAAGATGATCATACCCTCGAAATTACTACTATCTTTGCTATGCTAGTTTGCTCGCTCTTGCTATGCCAATGCTACGATGCCTACCTTTTGCTTGTCAGCCTTCCAATTGCTATGTTGAACCTCTAACCCACCATGTCCTAGCAAACCATTGATTGGCTATGTTACCGCTTTGCTCAGCCCCTCTTATAGCGTTGCTAGTTGCAGGTGAAGTTTGAAGCCGTTCCTTGTTGGAACTTTTATTTACTTGTTGGGATATCATTATTTTGCTATGTTATCTTAATGCATCTATATACTTGGTAAAGGGTGGAAGGCTCGGCCTCTCGCCTAGTGTTTTGTTTCACTCTTGCCGCCCTAGTTTCCGTCATATCGGTGTTACGTTCCCGGATTTTGCGTTCCTTACGCGGTTGGGTTATAATGGGAACCCCTTGATAGTTCGTCTTGATTAAAACTTTTCCAGCAATGCCCAACCTTGGTTTTACCATTTGCCACCTAGCCTTTTCTTTCCCTTGGGTTCCGCAGACTCAAGGGTCATCTTATTTTAACCCCCCCCCCTGGGCTAGTGCTCCTCTGAGTGTTGGTCCAAACCGTCAGCCGCCGGTGGCTACCAGGGGCAACTCTGGGCTGGCCTACAGGAAGTTTAGACAATCTGAGTGTGCCCTGAGAAAGAGATATGTGCAGCTCCTATCGGGATTTGTCGGCACATTCGGGCGGTGTTGCTGGTCTTGTTTTAACCTGTCGAAGTGTCTTGAGTTACCGAGATACCGAATCTGATCGGAATGTCTTGGGAGGAGGTCTATTCCTTCGTTGACCGTGAGAACTTGTCATGGGCTAAGTTGGGACTCCCCTGCAGGGATTGAACTTTCGAAAGCCGTGCCCGCGGTTATGGGCAGATGGGAATTTGTTGATGTCCTGTTGTAGATAACTTGAACCTTAATTTAATTAAAATGAATCAACTGAGTGTGTTGCCGTGATGGCCTCTTCTCGGCGGAGTCCGGGAAGTGGACACGGTGTTGGAGTAATGTTTGCGCAGGTTGTTCTCTAGCTTCTCGCTCGTGCTTTGCCTCCTCTTCTCGCTCTCTCTTTTGCGAATAAGTTAGCCACCATACTTGCTAGTCGCTTGCTGCAGCTCCACTCATATTTTTACCTTGCCATACCTATAAGCTCAAATAGTCTTATCGCGAGGGTGCGAGGTTGCTGAGTCCCTGTGGCTCACAGATACTATAACTCCAGATGTAGGTCCAGGTGATTCCGCTCCAGGTGACGAGTACGAGCTCAAGTGGGAGTTCGACGAGGACTCTCAGCGTTACTACGTGTCTTTTCCTGATGATCAGTAGTGGTGCCTAGTTGGGGTTTGATTCGGGGCCTTATCGCATGTTGGGTTCTTTTCTATTTTGGCGCCGTAGTCGGGCCATGAGTGTTTGAATGATGTAATGTTATTTATGTACTTTGATTTGACGTGGCGAGTGTAAGCCAACTATGTTCTCCCCTTTATTATTCATATTACATAGGATGTTGTGAAGATTGCCTAACTTGCGACATATGCCTTCAATGCGATTATATCTCTAAGTCGTGCCTCGACACGTGGGAGCTATAGTCGCATCGAGGGTGTTACAGGGAGAGGCGACAGCGTGGGCGGCTTGTCCCTTCCTTCCACGCCTTCTGCCCTGCTGAGAACGTGCGCGCAAAAAGAAGAGTGAAGTCTGTATTAAACCTTAAATTCATAGGCCTCGTCGGAATTGAACCTCAACCTTCAGATCCCTGAAATTGATACCCTGTATTCCGTAATCTCGGTCTTATTTCGACATTCGACCAGTTTAGTCCAGTTTGGTGCGTTGGAATAATGAGAATCCTGGCCGGGATCACTGTATACTCTTGCTGACGATAGGGGCACACGTCATATTCTTCTCTCCCTCAAGCTCTAACTTTGCTTCAGCACGCTCCACCGTCATGCATGTGTTGTCACACTGCGGCTGCACCATGTGTTGCAGAAGACCATTCGGTGCGTGCGACCCAGGAACTCATCACCGACGAACCCAAATATGAAAATTGGAACGAAACTTGACTAGTGAGGAGCAACGAGCAGAAAAAACCAATGAATACGTGGTGACCAGGAAGATTGTTCAAGGAACATATGCCTCCGCCAACCGCACCATTTGTGCCACGAACAGCTGCGGCGCCCGCAGCACCATCTCCACGAACTGCGGACGAGGACGAGCACGTGGACACCGGCGGCCGGCGGCCGGAGCACGTCCTCCCGCAGCGCCCACCCCCTACAACCCCACGTTAGCGCATGGCCGCCTCGATCGAACCTGTCCGGCAGCCGCATCGGCTCGTTTGCAGTCACCAATACCGGGTCATACCACCCAGAGGAACTGCACGCCGCTGCCGGCGATGACCCACGTCACGCCGTCTCCACCAGGGCCGGCACCGACTTGCACGCCAGGCCACCGAAGGTCATGTACGCCACCGATACCGTAGGCTGCATCCAGCCACTCCAAGTGGCTTCGGTTCTGCCCAAAGTTTCAGATCGCGGGCGAAAACAGCGCGATCGCGGCGCTGTTGCCTGCTAGAGCCCTTCCCGCGAGGCAATCCCGTAGAAAACGCGATCTGCCGCTAACCGCGCGATCGCGCGCGAAACGGCGCTATTTAACTTCGTTGTCGCTGCAAAATCGCTGGCATGGGCCGAAAGAGTGAAACACAAGGGCCCAAAGGCCCAAAACAGACCAGAAACGGCCCAAATTTCGCGATGGTATATAAAACCTCCTCCAGAAAACCTAGATCGTGTCCCCCCATTCCCTTCTCTCCCTCCCACTAAAAAGTTTGCGACGGCTGCGCTGTTCTTCCCATCAGCGCCGACTGCTGCTTCGTTGGAATCCAGATTCGGTTGTGGGGGAGGTGGAAAGACGACCGGCGACGAAGGGCCTCTGGACGACGCCGCCTCTACGACCACGATGACATCTCAGTCTCACTCTCAAACGGTTCCAGCAGCCGGGGCAAGCACATCGCGAGGTACAAGATTCCTCTGATTCCTTAGCTCATTTGTAGAATATTCAGACTTGTTTGTTGATTCAGATTGTAGGCTCTGGGATTCATACTTGTTTGTTGATTCAGATTGTAGGCTCTGGGATTCAGAATGAATGGATCATTGGTGTGGTACCAAGTGGTGATGAAGAACAAGTTGAAGTTGAACTGCTGCAGATCTCAGATCTCTTCTATACTTGTTATGTTCAAATTTATATTGAGAATCCTCTGTTTTTTACTGAAAATACCCTGTTTTCTGAGAAAAACACGCACATGTATTAGTATAGATTTGTGATATACATGCATAAGTACTGTAGTCGCGAAATGGGTTAGCGGCCGCTATAGCCGGCGATAGCGGCTGTAGCGTTGGCATAGAGCCAGCCGCTAAATGCCTTAGCCCGCGATCTGAAACTTTGGTTCTGCCACAGTAGGCTGCTGGCGGCGGCGGCGGGCCGATGTCGCCCTTCCACATGTAGCTGTCTCGCGCGGGTCGTGTTCCCCAGTCCAGGACAGGCCCGTCGGGTTCACGCCGGGCCGCGTAGTTGCTTCGCAATCTCGGGGAGAGGAAGTTGCCTTCTGTGCCACACTGCCACCACTGGCGCTGTACCACGGGATTGGGATAGATGATACATATGACATGTGGGCCAATGTAGTCAGCCACAGTAACAAATGACCCGATCGGGAATGCCTTTTTCCCGGTGTGCCAAACTAATCCAGGGTTGAGGTTGACTGGGATATGTGAGTATAGGGTATCGACTTTAGGGATTGAGAAGTTACGGTTTGATCCCGATGAAGTATATGAATTCAAGGTTTATAATAGACTTCACTCCAGAAAGGATGAACCGGTCCAGAGCTCCTTCCTCCAATCCATTGCACTACCTCTCTTCCTGCTCCTTCCCTCCTTCTCACCCCATCCTATGTATTTTCAATTTGTTTGCTAAATAATACTCCATGGTGCTTGCACGCCCATGGATCTGGAAGTAGACATTTTAGTGCTTTTCCTATTCCATTATCTGCTCTTTATTTTTTTTGCTAAGGGTACTGTTTTTCTGCGTGGAGGATTAGGCTGGTTATATAGTCAGATTAAGAGTTCTGCTCTGAGACATACTGTGCTAAAGAACTAATTATTTTGTACTCGACCCCTCTGCGATGGGACTTTTCGTGGCAGTACATTCTTTGTGCCCTTGCCAGGAATATCTGACGTGCGTCATGACACAAGCAGTTTTTGAGGTAAATATTACTCTCTCTGGCTCAAAAAGCACTTAGATTTTATAAATTGATAGCTTATATCATTGTCCAAAGCTGCGAAGCACCATGCTCGATTGGTGGACTGCCGCTTGAGAACAAGCTTTTTACTCTCTCTGGCTGTGTGCGTTGTTTTTCTCTGGATTTTTTTTATATGTAGTCTGATTTATTCCTTTTTTTATGTTGCTTGGTACTGTATAAGCATAACCTGGCACACTAATCTGTCTTATTGTTAGAGTTTCTTTATGGATGGATTTGCTTGAGTTACTGGAATATATCTGCTCGATTCACTGCACTGTGTTTACATTCACACTGATCGTAGCTGCAACTTAAGATCTACTCCCTCCGGCCCACAAAACAAGACATTTTTGCAAGCTATCTTAGCTTGCAAAAACATCTTATATTATGCGACGGAGTGAGTAATTGGCCAGGATAATTCTGACGACCTAGCAAAGGGTGCAGTTTTTATTATTGTGCTAAAAATGCTGGTGCCATGCAAATTAGGCCAACGCGGTGGTCTTGAACTCAAGTGATCTTTGCTGGCATTACTCCCATCTACTTTTAAAATTAACTTTAATGATATTGATAGGTTAAGGGGTCATTCATCAGGAGAGGTGTTGGAGCGGAATCCCATGTGTAGCTATTGTTGCCCCATCAACTATGTAGTTGCCTCTTTTTGAACACTTTAGTTCCAGTGAGGATCTATTAGTAGTGCCAATCCATTTTAGAAACAACAACATTGATTAGTTTCTTAATTTTGTGTAATGTATTCACTTTAGGACCAGAAAACTGAACCTCGACACAATGACATACTTCACCGGCTTAATGTTTCGGAAAGTAGTGTCTACTCTCGGGTGTACTACACCCGGTTTTGTCCAAAAATAAGTGGCTACCCTCAAATGTTTGAGGTTCTTGCAAATTTCATTCAAAAATAACATCCCTTGAGCTCTCACGAAAAAAAAATCACTGCTCAAAGTTTTGTGCACTGTTTGAGCAGCGATTTTTTTTGTGGGAGCTCCTCGGATGTTATTTATGGATTAAATTTTTCTAGATTCTCTAACATTTGATAGAATTTGATGTCGCAATATTTCAGATTTTTTGGATATACTTCCTCCGTTTGGAATTACTTGTATCGGAAATGGATGTACCTAGTACTAAAATACGTCTAGATATACCCATTTCTGCGACAAGTAATACCGAACGGAAGGAGTAGTTTGGTAGCGTTTTCTGATCTTTTCGGCAACTTGTGTGTAGTACACCCGAGAGTAGAAAATCCACTCTCATTTCTTAACTATTCATACATTTGCAGCTATGTTTCACGTGCTCACTTCTACGTATAGGCAATTGCTTTAGAGTCGCTTAACACGGCCACTGTTGATTGGGCATATAAATGAGTGTAAAATTGAGAGCATCAAGCGTTGAGAATGGTTAGCATCTACATTTTTAGTAGATTGGATGTGTCTTGGTAGATTGGACAGACAAATGAGTGTAAAATTTATGAGCATGATAAGTGGTCCATGTAAATTTGAAAAAAGTTGTATGATGTACTACTAACTAATATCTGAACATGCCACTCTGAATTCTGAAATGACCAGATATGATCTTTTGTTTGTCATGTATGTTGTTACCGAGTATTGTAGTTAAGCGGGTTGTAGTAATCTTACCGAATAGTACTTCTTTAGCACGGCATTCAGTGCCATGTGTATCGTGGACGTCCTCTAGCTTTGAGATCGAGCAGAATCACTGATGCATCTGACACTTGAAGACTTTTAGGATCGTATCTCCACCATATGAAACCTTACGTGTACATGGACCGGCTCAGTTTACTCTCCCCTCCCTCCTCCCTTTGCAGTCACTAGATGATCTCTTGTTTTTGTACCATGGGACACCACTTCGGCTCTTGTTCGGTGTGAACATGTGATGCATATGCGCCTGGTTTTTGTGATCCCATTTTCTCCATCTGCAGAACACTTGGCCTGCATTTCGTATTCACACTACCATTCTGCTTTTTTCCAATCGCCTGTAGGTCTTCAACTTTGTCCATACCCTTCTCTTCCTCCAGGTGGCATTTCAAAAGTATAGATTTTGTATTTTTTTTTCTTTTGTCGGCCATTATTGCCATGCCGAGCATTTTTTTTCCTGGCCGGCACGATAGATGTGAACGCACGAGAGGGAGACAGCCAAAGCACGGCTGACCGGTACGAACTCATTAAATGTTGTTGTAAAAAAATTTCTCCATACCAAATCGCACAACATCACACCGCTGTTCCTCCCAATCTTCTTCATCGCCTAGCTTAGTCCATTGCTAACTCAGCCGCGCCCAATGAAACCACCTGGCCACCATGGCCGGCACACGGGAGGCGCCACCCACCGCCCGCCCCAGCCTCAAGCAAGCGTCGTCACCGGGTTCGTCCACAACTCGTACCACCACCACCTCTCCCCTCCTCCTCCTCTCCGCAACCATTTTTGCAATGCTTGCTTTAAGAAGCATCCTTACATTATCTACAGGCATTTAGGCACTGCCCCGTAAAAAGCTTGAAATTTAGTCTACGCAGATTTGCAAGTTTTCCCCCAATCGACCTAGTCTTGACAATACAGAACCTCACCCTCTTAAATTGTCCATCATATTCCTAGGGTATGGAGGGATCCGATCCGCGGATTATGGTTACTAGGGAAGATCTACAGATCTGCAATGCCAATCCAACGCTCACATCTAGGATTTCTCTCCAGAAGTTCTGTTGTATTGTTTCTCAGTTCGACCACCAGAAACGCGAGTTGGCAAAGGAAATTGATTTCAGTGGACTGCTGGAAATCAAAATATCTCACAAGACAAATCTAAAGTTCAGTTCATTCTTAATGGAGAGACTCGGCCCTTTAACCTGAAAGGTTGATCTTGGCATGGGAAGGGAGATTGAAATCACAGATCTAGATGTCCAACACATTTTTGCGTTGCCGAACGGCAGCAGGTTGATACCCCCAGGTCACACAGAAATTTCAGAGCCATGCATTGAGTTTACCAAGCCAGCATCCACATTCAGCTCTAGGGTGTTCATGGTCTCAAGGCCCTAGAATCTGTTCTACTGCTACCCCTTGGAGAGAACTCATCTCGTCTGCTGAGAGATTGCTTATGTTGTTTTCTCTATTGGGCACGTCTTAAACCCATCTGGAAAGCACGACTACACTAGCGTAGAATACTGGGCTGCGTTGGTCGTTCCATCGGAGATTAATTCATTCAACTGGTGCTGATATGTACTCGACAAAATATCTATCTCCAGCTCCTGCATTCCACAGAACATGTACCCAAGAATCAAGGTTTTCGATCGTGGAATGATCAAGAGGGCCATTCAAGCAGTAACACATAACGCATTTGGCGGCACGGCGTTCTTCGGTCCAAATGTAAGCAACCATGCTTTGGACACTTGTTTGTACACATGCCCTGTCTATTCCCTTTTTCGCATTATGTTCTTTCTAGTAACAACACATTTTTATATGCAACGAACCAACACTTTTTTTCTAATGCAGTGTCAATTAATCGGAGATGCACTGGAATGCAGCACCCGGCTAGCACTAGATGATGCCCCTGGACATGGCAGGTGTGCAATAAATCCTCAAACTATCCCATCCACTGTAGATCGTCTAGCAGAACCATTGTCACCAATCATTTTTGGCAACAGAGCTTGCCCAGCTGACTTTGCTAATCATATGCATAGGAAGTACCCTAACATGGTAAGCAATAGATCAAAATATCATTTATTTGATGAAACACTGTAGTATGCATTACCTTTTCATGCATTACCTTTTCTAGGTGAGCTCATGCTCAACCAGTGTTAGTCCACCTGTCGACAGAAACCTGGGTACAGTGTTAGTCCACCTGTCGAGTTGCCCTTGGCAGAGCAGAAGAGCAGACTAATTTCGTTCAAGCGGGTGATTTCATACACAAGGCAAGTTTACCTCTTGGAACTGCACTTTCATATACCCCCGCCCGCCCTCCCCCGCACTCCTCTGCACAACACCTCCGCTCTCAGTCACAACTCCTGCCACCGTCGCTCAGAGAGAGGCACCAAGGGCTCAAGGTAAAAGTCACTTACTGTTTGTTGCGTCTCTTCTGTTATCGATTCTACTTTTGTGATGTCAGTACTTCAGGCCTTGCAAATGGGGAACGTGGTTTCTGCCGTGAAGAACTGGCAGGCCTCCGATCTCCAGAAGGGTCTGGTTTTCGCTTTCGCAGGTGTTATGTGGCCCTAATTATTAGGCTTGAATATCCAAGATTTCTCAGAGTCATGCATAACTTACCTTCTTTGCCCCCTCAACTATGATTAGCCTCCTCAACATTCTTCATCAAGCTCCGCCATTGACTGGCACGCATTCATCAACCACACGCCCCTCCTGATCAAAAATCAAAATGTATTTAGTAGAAACTTCTTTTATAAACGACCTAACGAGCTTTCACCCTGTTATGAAAAATTTCCCTAACTTGCTCACCACCATGCTCGCCAACTCCAGCAATGGACCCCGTGCACTGCCCAAGGACGGAGTCCTGCTTATTCAGGTTAAGCGCGTGAATATCTTGAGTTTCAATGTGGTAAAAATTTGTTTTTTTGTCACTTTCATATAACTTTTTTCTGCTGGAATCAACTAACCTCACAGATGAGCTCGTCATTAGCCGACCTATCTTGTTCTCTATTGGTTACAAATTTCTCTTTGACATCAGTCCATGCGCCGCCGCCTTTTTTTTGGCATGCAATGGCAAACTGATGAAATATCTGAATTGAAAATCTGGAACAAATCTACGATTTTTATAAATAACTAGAACTCACCTCTAATAGCCAGCTCAGCAACGCGCTTGTCTTGGGAGGACACATGGCTTGCATATTCGCCTCGCTCCTCTCCCCGTGCTTGACATCGTTTTCAAAAGAACTCAACCTCTATATATAGCCCAGCTAGAACGTCGAGGCTCTATTCAGATTCAAATTTTTACGAATTTGTGGAACAGTTCTAACCCACACATGTGCACACGCTCCTTTTTTTAACGCATTGCGAGCACACATGCACATTGGTTTTTCTCCACCCTTTAGTCAATGCATTATATGAACTTTTTTTTTGCGGGGGAATGCATTATATGAACTAAACGGACATAGCCAACCTTCATTGTTCGAACACATTGAATCAGAGGTGGTTAAAGTTTTGTCAGTCTCAACCACTCTGATGCACTCCACTACCATTGAAGTCAAACCCCACCCCGGCCATCTAGCTATAGGCATACGAGCCGCGTGGAGTTGCCTTCTCAACCCAGCCGATGGACGATGGCCGTACACGCATCCTCTGTCCGAAAGCCGTCGAGCCCGCTCTGTTTGGGCCGACCCAGCCCAGGCGGACGAAACATCAGAAACGCAGTCCAACCCAATGCGAGACAGATCGCAAGAACCGACTAAGCTGGCTCGTCCATCTCTGGTGGAAGCTGCTGCATGGAGTTGTGATTGGCTACTCGGTGTTACCTAAACTGTTTTCGCCAAAAAAACGCATATCGTTACCCATGGAGTTGTGATTGGCTACTCGGTGTTCGAAGCAAGAAACAAGCTGCTATGAAACTGCTAACCTTTCACCCCGTCGTCGCCAATGAACTCCATTAGCTTGCAGAACGAGGGCTGCCCCGTTGTGTGGAGGCGGGGGAAGAAAGTGGTACTGTGTTGCAGCCCTGCTGCCGGCACACATGTTTCAACCACATTTTTCGTAACCTAAAAGCACGAACTGTTCAGTCCCGACTATTGCGTCCATGCGCGCGCCAGCTGGCCCTTGATCAGCGCCCTCGTCGGCTAGTAACCTGTGCACGTACAAGCAAAACGCAGGAACATATAATACCCCAGCCACTCAACTGTTCTGCCATCGATGGACACCGGCTCACATTCGAGGAGACAGCACTGTTTCGTTCATCACGCGTCTTGAGTAGGGCTTGACACGAGCCGAGCCGAGCCGAACCGAGTTCAGCCCGAGCCTGGCTTTGGCTCGCCTAAAGCGAGCCAAACTCGGCTGGATGAATGAGCCTGTTTCTGGAGGCTCGGCTCGGTCCAGCCCGATCAGCTCGCTATGTGTGTGTATACCTGTGTAGTATGTGTGCTTGCGCACATCCGTAAGTAGCAGCCAGAGGAGGGCAAGGACGGGAGTGAGCCAGGTAGGTCATACCTGCTTGTGCCTCCAAGTGAGCGACGAACGGCGGCATCCAACGCGGCGACAAATGCTGGGGACGGCAACAGAAGCTTGGCTAGGCACCATGTGAGTGGGGAACGGCGGCGTCCAACGCGGCGACGAAAGGGCATGTTCGTCGTCGGTCCGGAGAGCGAGCCTTCCAGTGTCGGGCGCGGCGAGGACGACGCCGGCATCGGGCGCGACAACGAGAAGGACGGCTTCAGGTGGTGGCGAGAGCGGCAGAAACCCTAGCGGCATGGGGGAATTTTGTGAGGAGAGGACCGAGAAGGCCGGCGTCGGGTAGTCGAGGCAATGCTTCGTAGTGGGCTTGGGCTACTCGCGTTGGCTGCTGTCTTTACACTGGGCTGCAAATTCCTATAAAAAACGAATTGGGCTTTGAAACGAGCCACCGAGATGGACCGAGCGAAAACAGGCTCGGCTCGCTCGCCAGACGGGCCGAAAGTTGCAGCTCGGCTCGGCCTATCTTTTTATCGGGCCGAGCCAAAAAGCTCGCTCGAGCGTCCAGCCCTAGTCTTGAGCCATGTATATACATCTGTGCCGAGCTCGTACAACATACTGTGGCAGGCACAATTTATTGCCCACCCGCACTTACGTCAGAATAACGATCTTAGCGCTTCAACGAGTGATAGAGATAAGGTGCACCAAAGAAGCCGTGTGCAGAAAATCCACTTCGTAATCTTACACTTTATATGGATGGTGTGCAAGTTAAAGGTCTGAAAGTTATTGTGCTGAACTCTTATACGTAGGTCAGGTTAAAGATCCCATGTTAGTTTGCTTGGTTTATGTTCAGAAGGGACAGTACAATATTGTTTAAGTCAAGTATTTATATATTCTGATTACTGCTTTATTATTTATCAACCGAGGCATCATTGTTGTGTGCACTTCTTACTGAAGATGATCCTAGTGTTATTTGTTTGAGAAAAGAAAGAGATGGCCCGACCTCGATGTGCACTTATTAATTGAGTCGGGCTTTATATCATCATATCTGCACACACACAACTTTTTCTATAATTATTCACCGGCATAGTCTCTTGTTATTAGATGATGAACTTATGTTATTATTCCAAGGATTTAAATCTATCCACCTTCTCATGGCCCACTACTCCAGTATATGTGTATATTACACGTTAACACAGAGAATAGTATGATGGCCTTTTAACTGTTTAGTGAGCCTGTTATCAGTTAACCGACTGCTCCTCCTTCTGGTTTATGGCAGGGCTTAATGGTAGCGCTGGTTCTCTCATACTCGCCATCCTCACTGCATCTGTCACTTTCAGTGCCATCTCTGTTTCCCTCCACTATGCCCCCAAGGCCAAGGTTTGCACCTTTATCATTTCAGTTGTCTTTTGGATAGCTCCTTTTTTTCATTCTTGACAAAGTACAGATAATTTTATTTATTTGGATACGCTAGGTGCCTAGATGGTTATTAACAAGCAGAAATCTCGATTTTTCAGGTACGCACATACAACAGGGGTTGCGATGAAAGATGTCTTTCCATCTAGCTCCTTTACTGGTCTGTACCAGGTGATGAAGATGGCATGCCTCTATTTGATTAAAACAACTGGTTAATACCTAGAGCTGCATTTTCAACATTGCATTTCAAAATTAAATGAGGAACCATTTTTTGTTTGCAATCTTGAGGTTTATAGTCTGAATCAAAACTTTAAAGCAAGAAGTAGGCTTATACTTGAGGTTTGTGTTTTTTTTAACTTTGAGGAGCAGAGGAGAACAAGTCCATGCTAGAACCAGCCAAGGCACCGTCACACTGATAGTCAAACCACCAAGGTACCAAAATGAATCGTGTATTGACTTCTCCAATTTTTCATGTTCTTTGGCTACAACACTTAATTATCATGACGACCAGGAGTTGAGGGCTGAACCTTGTGCTTCGCATGGTGGAAGCAATCGAAAAAGATTGAGGTTGCTTGTTCCTAGGAGGTTACCATCGAGACACACGGGCCATCGATCACATGTTTTTTAAATGCGTCTTTAGAGAATAAGATGTCAGATTATGTTTCTTATAAATGTTTTACTTCCTTGACAATAACTCATTCGGTTGTCTTTTGTATATGATATAATATATTCCATTGTTATCATCTTTTTTTATAGTTCCTCCAATGTGCCAACTATAGTTTTTTGGATGAACCAACTATCCATGCTATCTTTGTAAGAAAATCAGAAGATTTTGAGCAATAGCTATGTATTTATATGACAATGATCATAGATCCTTTTAGACAAGTATTGTCTTTCTTAACATGTGTAAAGTCGCTCAAGGTGATTGTAATGTCATTCAGATATACACCAGGTTCTCTTTGATCCAAAATGCAATGAAGATAATAAAATGATGTTTACAAACTACAGTTGATATTATATACTTATCTATAATTTAGTACCCCTAAAGTTATTGGAGAAATGCAATGCGCTTCAAGTAAGTCTTGGTCTAAACCTCCAAGTGTGAATTGGTACTTGCCACTGCTTTTGTCGTGACGGCAGATATATGATCATTGATGTTAATAAATGTTGTTACAAGTTCCATAGCCTAAGTGGCTGCTTAAATCTATCTGTACCAAGAAAGAAAAACCTTATAAAAACACTAATGGTGCACATTTTGAAAGACAATTATTTCTTAGTTTTTCTTGCTTAAATCTATCTGTCTTGAAAGTTCTTTTTGAATTAATATTACTCCATACTATGCATTTTATTCCTTATGTGAAAATATCAATATGCATGTACAACATTACCGGGTTATGCTCAAGGTCAGAACTTCAAGTAAGTAGCACTAAATGATGTTTCATCAAAGTTAAAGAGAATTTTCATTATGTCCCATACGTTACATGTATGTTTGGTTGCATGCTAATTATACTACATGAGCTAATTTCTGCTCAGGTGCAAATAGTATAGATCAGTATATATAAACATTATAAAAGGTGGATTATACTAACCTCGGCAGTACACTAAACAGGAAACAGAAAAGATATGTTTATACTTGCAAAATAATTGTACTTCCTAACGAATGCCAAATTGTTTCAAGTTTCAATCATTCTGTTTTATAGTTTGATTGTAAAATCAAGTGTAACTAGGATGTCAAGATGTTACTATTATTTTGTATTAGGATTTATAGAGCCTGAGCATGCGCATGCATCAGGTTTGAAGCATCCATCCATCATAAATTTCAACTATTGTCCTTAAAAACCATGATCAAAAGAGACATGTGACATCAATAAATCAATGTTTGAGTAAAATGCACAGAACCACCATATTCGTGTCACAATTAGCATAACACCGCCAATTTACG
This sequence comes from Triticum urartu, assembly GCF_003073215.2. Lineage (NCBI taxonomy): Eukaryota > Viridiplantae > Streptophyta > Magnoliopsida > Poales > Poaceae > Triticum > Triticum urartu. The sequence continues at coordinate 20,768,266 of NC_053027.1, read as the reverse complement.
ATTCGTGAGATTTTGCACCGAGCCAAATTTCTGACAGTGGCAAAAAACATTGAGCTACTTTCTGAGCATGTTTTGACGTGGCTGATCCCTTGTGCGCCAACAATGGTGACGCCACGACGTTGACGGCCGTTCACTCCTCTATCCAAAGCGATTGGGCCGAGCGCTCCCTTAGTCACTCCCCTCTCTCACTCTCCCTCTCCTCTCTCTCGCGTGGCATGATGGCGATGGGTTTTGTCCACTAGTAGAAAACAGGGCTTTGGTCCAGGCTGGGTCAGCCCATTAGTCCCGGTTCAGTCCGGAACCGGGACCAATATGGGCATTGGTCCCGGTTCGTGAGCCCAGGGGGCCGGCCGGGCCACGTGGGCCATTGGTCCCGGTTCATCTGGACCTTTTGGTCCCGGTTGGTGGGACGAACCGGGACCAATGGGCCTCGCTCCTGGCCCACCACCATTGGTCCCGGTTGGTGGCTTGAACCGGGACCAAACACTACAAGAAATATGTCAACTTATGACCACCACTATTGGTCACTGAAAGGTCACAAATTTCCATTTATGACCTTTTTGTGACCAAAAACATAAGGTCAAAAGCTGGGCGTCGTAAACTGACTATAGCGACCTTTCTTCTGGAATGGTCGCAAACGTTTATGACCAAAATAAGTCCACTGTGGCGTTTTGGTCACTAGCAACCTCCCCAGGCCACGTAGGCATCCAGCGTGGCAAGCTGATGTGGCACAAGATTCAGCCCGGTCCAATTCAGTTTTCTACATGGGCCTAGCCCATTAATTCAGCCTTTCTATATTTTTTTCTATCAATTTTTGGTCGACTTCATGGGCCTGGCCCAACATTGCAGCCTTTTTTATTATTGGGCCTTGGCCTTTTCGTCTAAATAATTATAATTTCCTTTTTTTATTAAATGGGTCCACCAATCAGATGGGTCCCAGTTGTCAGGTTTGGGAGGTTTGGGTCTGGTAAGTGAGTCCCATCTATCAGGCTCATATTCTTCATATTTCAACTAGTATTTAACTTGGTAGACAAAAGCACACATAATACTTCAAATAAGAGCAACCAGATCACGTTGCCAATACATATGACCATGTGTAATACAGTACTTTACAAGATCTACATGTGTAACGAGCTCTACAAGTGTGATACAATACTGCTTTACAAGAAAATGACGACATGCCGGACTCGCTGGACAACCATAGTCAAGGCTGGGAACAAACTAAACGGCAACATGGCTTCCTCTGTCAGGGCTGCCGATGCTGCTCCTTCCCCGCCGCCGCCGCACAGGTGAATTTCCTGCACAAGTGAAATTGGACTGAATCTATAAACTTGTTTATACTCCTGGACTGTGTTTGGAATGAATTTGGAGTACAAGGAAACCAAAACAATATCTGGACTGTGTTTGGACTAAATTTGGAGTACTCCTGGACTAAATTTGGACTGAATTTAACTGAAACAATGATCAGGACAATGAACAGTACACAAAACATTATAGTCCAGAACCATATGTGACGGACGGTACCCCAACATTACACAAAGGATGGTCAATGATCAAGACTAGTGTGCAATGATATATACCTTTGGTGACCGGGCTAGAATAATGGACCATAGCCTGAGGATCACGACGTTCGTCGTCTTGACGTACTCGTGCACCTTCTTCATGATGTGTTGTGCCTCCACTATACTCTCCATCGTCATCTTGTCCGAGGACTTGTCGATGATAACCTCTGAGCATATCTCACCTATCTTTCTTTGCTTGGCCCGGACCATCGCGCCCACCGCTAGTAGCAAGGATGCTGCCAGTGCATAACCGACCCACTCGCTGCAATAGAAAAGATGAAACTTGCATATTATTCCAAGTCCCATTTTCAACTTGAGTACACACAAATATGTAACCAGGATTCAATGAAAATGATGCTTATAATCTTAATGATGCACTAAGCAGACTAACGGAAATATATATGGGAGGTATTCAGAAACATGTTTAATGGAAATATCCAGCTTGGAGATATTCAGAAGCATGATACTCATAAGCATGCTGAATTAATCACATTTTTGTTCTAAAAAATGGAGAGAATAGATGTGCCTCATGAGTAATCCTATGAGATAACTAGAAGAAAAACAGTGAAGGGAATCTGTAGTATAATTCGTTCGGAACAATACTCAAGCCAGTCAGGTTAAGCAACATATGCATGAGTTTCATCTTTAGGATTAATAGAACAGGACAGATAAATTAATGTTTTTCTGAAACTATAAGAGACATAGCAGCACACATAATGTAACTATTCAAGTTTTCAACTATAAGAGACTATAGACTGTCAAATAAAGAACATCAGTTATAGAACTCTGTATCAGGTAGGCAGTAAGCATGCTTAAAAATCACATGGACATACCTATGCATATTTCCCATACTACATAAGTACTAAACAAACTAACAAGTGCTCACTTGAAAACCTTCCATGCACATGATAGTAGCTCTTCCCTCATGTCATAGAAAAAACATTTGCCAAGTAACATCATACTGCTGTTCACATACAGCGAGAGAACCTTCCATGCAAACTCCCATTGTTTTAACCCACGGGAGAAAAGAAAGGTCCTTATCATCAGGTCCAAAAGAAGCAGAAACATTCGAACAACTAGAGAAACACAGTACAGTAGCAAAAGCATTGAAAGAGCAGCAGGCTTGGACCGACACATGTCATATCTTATAAACTTAGGCAAGTGCTCTCAGGTTATCCCTAACATCATGCACTAGCTTGGGTAATTAACATCAAACAATACATATCAGTACAAGGCTAGGCAAGATAATAAAGACTTGGGAAAAGATAGCAGAGTTATAAAAAATGATATGTGCGCTTAAAGAGAGGGCAGTGTCAAGTGCGGCCACAAACATAGGCATTAGCCACACCCACGACCCCTGGACACTCTCACAGCCGAAGAGGAGGTGCCTTGCATATGGTCTCCTTCGAGTCTGCGAGAGAAAGAACGAGGTGAAGGTCAGTACGCATCAAGGATGCTGCTATTCTGGGTTAAGCTAAGTCAAGGGCATAAGAGATTTTAGTAAAAAAACATGTGAACATCTTATACAAACTATCATCATTTATAAAATATAAAAAACAAATATGCAAATAGTTGTACAATGGTTGAGTGCTCATCTTATATTATAGCAGGCAATAGCATTTAGCCATAACCATTACTAAATTCTGCCATAAAATCAAAATCAAATTGTATTGAACAGCCGCATCAAATTCAGTTTGGAGCCTAATCCTGAGTAGGGCTGTAAGAATCATAAGACAATTTCGACAGCGAAGTGGATCGCTAAATACTAGTATTAGAGTATCCAGTACAAGCATCTGTTAGATGCATAGTTTGTTTATCTCATACAGCAGTGCAATGTGCAACATAGATTACGAGTGGTAAGACAAATTGGTACTGAATTGAAAGCAATCAGGCAGTTCAGTACAGGTGCGCAAACTCGTTTTTCAGTTAGAAGCTCGCTGCCCTAAACAATCAGGTAGTGCAGTTTTTTAACTGAACCAAATTCAGTTTAGAGAACAGCCGCAGAAATCCAAAAACAGGATCACTGGACCGAGTAAACTGAAACTGCATAGCCGTCTAGTTTAGAGAACTAAAACTTAGCTAAATGAATTATTTACACTGCTAAATGAATTATTTAATCAAATGATTATTCACACTGCTAAATGAATTCCCTGTGTACACCCTTCAATATTAAATGATGATTGTACATGACAAAAACAAACACCGGTAAGGTGGAAGATATGAAGATCAAATCACAATTAATAACAGTACCAATAGGCAAAGATATGAAGAAGCAGTGTCAGATCAATTCATCAAGGAGCATCTAAGTACAGACAATTGTCAGACATCAGAATGCATGGCCACCGTTCCACAACAAACATCCCACCGTACAGACAATTGTTAGGATCAGGGACACAAAAAACATACAGCAGCAGCAACATCTCAAGTTCAATAACTTGCTGCCTTGCTGCCCAACCTGCTAGCTAAGCTAGTATAGACATGAACAAGGGGTATTACACACAACAGACTGACTGACACATGAAACTAGACAGCATCAAGAGTTCACTTACTCCATTACTAGGTGAGAAGGGAGGGGGTAAAAAGTACGGCCTCATTCGCACTGTCAGGGGCAAGGAACGGGAAGTAGGGAACAAATATTTTTGCAGAGGGGGAGAGGGAGAGGGGGCACTCACTGATGATGGCCTGGCAGTAGGCCTGGACCACGGCCCTGCCGACGACGGCGCCGCCCATGACAAGGAGTTGCCCGAGGAGCCGTCCGGCCTGCGGAATCACCCATCAGCAGAGAGAATCAGCCACGCCGACGCGGTTAGGGATCAAATCGAGAGACGGATCGAAAGCCAGCGCACGTACCATCTCGCCCTGGTTCCGCTCCTCCCCTCCCCTCCTCTCCGGCGGCGGCGGAAACCCTAGGCGGGCGGGCGCGATTCTTGTGGGAGACGCGGGGCCCGTGAGGGGGCGGGGGCCGCGAGGGTGAGGCTGTTAGGTGGTGAGAGGGGCTTGATGCCGGCGGCAGCGGTGACGGCGGCGGTGAATCGCTCTCTGGCTGGCCGGTGGCTGAGACGGATTTGGCGTGGGCGAGTTGTGGGGGGAGGAGGAGGAGAGTCCGGGCCACGGCGGCGCCCCTCTCTCCGTTGCGGCGGTGCCTCTCTCTTAGTATGGGGAGAAGGGGGCGGGGGCGGAGGCGGCGGCGGGAGTGGATCGGGGGAGAGGCGAGAGGGGGCGGCGACGATGGATCTGGGGAGGGGATAGGGTTTGGGTGGTTGGGCTGCCCCGGGGGTGGGGGTTCTTTTTCTTTCTTTCTATTTTTTTCTTTAGATAAATGGGATGGATGGATGCCATGTCATCGATCCATGGCACAAACATTTCAACCAATAAGAACAAAGCTTATGTAATTGTGTTTTTCTATTTGTTTCTCTTGTATTTTTTGCACGAGGGTGCATTTTGAAATGGCATAATTTGTTCAAAATATATCATACTTTGCATCAGAGTGCATCTTGGAATGGCAAACAATGTTGTCTAAGGAATTTTCCATTTTATTTACACGGAAAATTCATTTTCCATTTTTCGAGTGCCCGAAATGAGGTTTTTTTGTGAAGGACCTACCATATATTTGTTGCAAAATTATACCAAATCAGTTTTCTAAAATACTAGGACATATTTAATGCACAATTGACCAAATGGTTGAGTGTAAAAAGTTTTGATCCACCTCTCGTGAAAAAGACAAATTCCCGCCGATTCAGTAGGAAGCGGGTTAAATTTGAACTATAGCTACCTCGTAGTTTACTATTTATTTTTTCCAAAAATCATTTCAAGGTACATAAGTATCTATTTAATCAGAGAAACACCAAAAAAATTCAAGATTCAACCACTAGCTAGGAATGGTCATTCCCGCCGTTTTGACCGCATTTTCAAACGGGCATAAAAAATTCAAAAAAAATCAAAAAATTGGAAAACCTTCGCATTGTGTCATTATATGTGACCAAGTTACCAGCAAAAACTATAAACTTGTAATACGGTGATTATTTTTAAAAAATGTTCTCACAAACGAGCTATCAAGTGTGAAGATGCATGGCTTTCAACCCAAATGCTCAAACTTATGGCCACATTCATGGCATAGTTTGTTCAAATGATCTCATATTGTGCACAAGATTGCATATTGGAATGGCAAACAATGTTGTCTAAGGAAGTTTTCATTTTCGTTGGACGAAAAAACCATTTTCCATTTTTCGAGTGCCCGAAAGGAGGTTTTTTTGTGAAGGAACTACCAAATAATTGTTGCAAAATTGGACCAAATCATTTTTATAAAACACTAGGCCATATTTAATGCACAATTGACAAAATGGTTGGGTGTAAAATATTTTGATCCACCTCTCGTGAAAAAGACAAATTTCCGCCGATTTAGTTGGAAGCGGGTCAAATTTGAACTGCAGCTTCCTCATAGTTTGCTATTTATTTTTTCCAAAAATCATTTCTAGTTACATAAGGACCTATTTAATCAGAGAAACACCAACAAAATTCCAAGATTCAACCACTAGCTAGGAACGGCCATTCCCGCCGTTTTGACCGCATTTTGAAACGGGCATAAAAAATTCAAAAACAATCAAAAAATTGGGAAACCTTCGCATTGTGTCATCATATGTGGCCAAGTTCCTAGGAAAAATAACAAACTTGTAATACGGCAATTATTATAAAGAAGTGTTCTCAGAAACGAGCTATCATGTGTGGAGATCAATGGCTTTCAAGCCAAATGATCAATCTTATGGCCACATTCATGGCATAGTTTGTTCAAATGATCTCATATTGTGCACAAGAGTGCATATTAGAATGGCAAACAATGTTGTCTAAGGAAGTTTTCATTTTCGTTGGACGAAAAAACCATTTTCCATTTTTCGAGTGCCCGAAAGGAGGTTTTTTTGTGAAGGAACTACCAAATAATTGTTGCAAAATTGGACCAAATCATTTTTATAAAATACTAGGCCATATTTAATGCACAATTGACAAAATGGTTGGGTGTAAAATATTTTGATCCACCTCTCGTGAAAAAGACAAATTTCTGCCAATTCAGTTGGAAGCGGGTCAAATTTGAACTGCAGCTGCCTCATAGTTTGCTATTTATTTTTTCCAAAAATCATTTCTAGTTACATAAGGACCTATTTAATCATAAATACATGGTTTGGTGGCGATACGTCAAGGTTTGGGCGGTGGCCGAGGGCCCCAACTCAAGAGCGCGTAAACTCGCATGCCCGTCGCGTGGTCACCGCGTGACCGTAATGTTGCCATGTGTTCTGGGCGGCCTAGGCATGTCTAGTGGGTTGGGCACTCCCCAGGTTGGTGCTATAAAGAAAATTATAACATAAGATTCTCACGAGGAGACCAATCCATGCTCAAACATGAATTAGCAGCCAAGTGTTTGATTAGCGGTACGGGAAATGCACATGGCCAATGGGCGTGAGTTTTGGATGACGATGATCATCTACTAAGAAGAATGTCTTCACAAATTTTTAGCTCAAAAGGAGGATCCTAGGTGGTACTTGCTTTGCAAAGTACCACGCTGGACAAAAATATGAATGTTGAAGCTGGGCTCAAAATAATGAATGGAGTGAGCTGAAATTTTGTGGAGGATGGTTATTTGAACATAGGAAAGCATTGTAGAAAATTTATACCATTTGAACATGCCAAAGTAGTACTTCCTTCACAATGCTCTTCTATGGACAGAAACTTGGGAAAACTAGGGAGAGAGATTGGATGAATGAAATGAGCTCAAAATTGGTGTAGGTAAGTTACTTAGGTATGGTCATGCACTGGTAAATTTTCAGATCATTTGGGTAAGCCTAGCTAGTACTTACTTCACAAAGCTTCTCTCGAGGTAGAAACTTTGGAAATTTCCCGAGAAAGATTTACTAGGAAAATTGAGCTGAATATTAGTATGTGGCAATGATTTGGGTATGGAAGAGTGCCCGAAAAGTTTGAGGGTAATAGGAGGGGTATATATAACACTTGCTTTGCAACGTGCCAATTTGGCCATAAAATATAAATTGAACCTGGGCTCACATAGATGATTTGACTGAGCTGCAATTTGGAGGAGGGTGATAATTTGGGCATATGAAGGAACTGTATAAATTTCATGTCATTTAGAGATATAAAAAAGGTACTTCCTTCACAATGCTTCTAGGTGGACAAAAACTATGGAAATTTGCCGAGGAAGATTTGCTAGGCAAATGGAGCTGAATTTTGTCATGCGGTAATGATTTGGATAGGAAAGAGTGCCCAAAAATTCGGAGGGCAATCAAGAATATATAAATAGCACTTCCTTCATAAAGTGTTGTTGTGAACAAAATAGGAAAATGAATATTGTTGAATTAGTTTTGAACTAGGCAAGGAAGGATTTTTACATATTTGATGAAGATATGCCCCAAAGAATTTATGAGATTTTTTTGGGAATTTTGGGAATGATAGAAATATAGGTTGCCTAGGGCAAAAACTGCCACATGGACATGACACATAGGCAAAACTGATGAGATGGCGCCTAGTCATCACAACCCACCACAATCTACAAGGCTATGACCATCTATATTGGTCATTAACAACTAGAAATAAGGCAGTGGACTAGCACTGTTTGCTTTGTGACCATTTCGTGTAAGGAAATTACGACCTTTCTGACCAAAATGGTCGCAATGGTTTAGGGTTTGGAGCCCCCTGAACAGCTTTTGACCAATTGGTCTAAAATGGTCATAAATTTATGACCAATTCTTCGAGGGTCACTGACAGAAGGTCATAAGTTGACATATTTCTTGTAGTGAAAGGCTCCCCTTTAGTCCCGGTTCATTTCACCAACCGGGACCAATGAGGTGCCTATATATACCCCTCGCTCGCGAGCAGAGCACCCCAGTGCTCTGTTTTTCTCTGGCCGAGGGGGAGAGGGCTTGGTGGTGCTCTAGCTCACCTTCTATGCACACAAGGTGTTCGATGGAATGCCCGAGCCACACTACTTAAGCTTTCTCCTCTCCAAGCTCGACCTCCAAGCTCAATTTTCCATAATATTTGTCTAGGTTTAGCGGTCCGTCACGCCCCGTCCCCGTCTTCACCGCCGTCGATCACCCGCGCCGAGCTCATCGCCGGCACCACCGTGGTGAGCCTCTTGTTCTTATCTTCTTTCTGAAAGGAAAAATATTCTTACTTGTATGTTTACATAGATACTTGTATTATTTTCTTACTTTTATTATTGCATCTTATATAGTGCGATGGTTTTGGTATCCGCCCCCGTCGGCCCTCGTCCTGTCTATGATTCGGATGTGGTATATATATTATCTTTATAACTATTGTTTCATTTATTGTTTATGAAAATTATGCCGGCCAACGTGACATAGATTTTATTTATGTAGGATGTATGTGAATCGGAAATGCCAACCGACCCTATTGTCGAGAGGTTAAATTTAGTTGAAGAAGAAAACAATTTATTGAAGGAAAAAATAAAAAAATTGAGGAGGAGAAGATGATATTAGAGTTGCATGTTGCGGATGTCGTCGATGATCACAAGATCAAGATGGATGCAATGCGCTTGAAGATTAGAAAGATTAGAAAATATGCCATTCATACCGAGGCTTGGTATCATTATGCCGTTGGATCAATTGTTACCTTGGTTGCGATTATGATTGCATTTGTTTTCGCATTGAAATGTTTTACATAGTTTCAATGTATGGTTTAATTAATTAGATGCTCTGGAGAGCTATATGTTGTTAGATGAGAACTATGTATGCACTTTGGTTTTAATGTGATGATGAACTTCTATTAATTTGGACACTTAATTATATATAATTCATGCAGATGAACCGACAATGGATGTACGGTGACAGACACACCTGCGAGTACATTAAGGGCGTGCATGAGTTTCTCGATGCGGCTGAGGCAAACAAGCAGAATGGTTTTATGTGTTGTCCATGCACTAAATGTGGGAATACGAGGTCTTACTCTAACCGGAAAATCCTTCACTCCCACCTGCTTTACAAGGGTTTCATGCCACACTATAATGTTTGGACGAGGCACGGAGAAATAGGGGTTATGATGGAAGACGGCGAAGAAGAAGAGTACGATGACAACTATGTGCCCCCTGAATACGGTGATGCTGCAACGGGGGGAGCTGGTGAAGATCAAGAGGAACCAGACGATGTGCCCAATGATGCTGCAACGGGTGAAGCTGCTGAAGATCAAGAGGAACCAGACAATGTGCCCGATGATGATGATCTCCGCCAGGTCATTGTCGATGCAAGGACGCAATGCGAAAGTCAAAAGGAGAATCTGAAGTTCGATCGCTTGTTAGAGGATGACAAAAAAGGGTTATACCCCAATTGCGAAGATGGCAACACAAAGCTCGGTACCGTACTGGAATTGCTGCAGTGGAAGGCAGAGAATGTTGTGGCTGACAAAGGATTTGAGAAGCTACTAAAAATATTGAAGAAGAAGCTTCCAAAGGATAACGAATTGCCCGACAGTACATACGCAGCAAAGAAGGTCGTATGCCCTCTAGGATTGGAGGTGGAGAAGATACATGCATGCCCTAATGACTGCATCCTCTACCGCGGTGCATACAAGGATCTGAACGCATGCCCGGTATGCGGTGCATTGCGGTATAAGATCAGACGAGATGACCCTGGTGATGTTGACGGCGAGCCCCCCAGGAAGAGGGTTCCTGCGAAGGTGATGTGGTATGCTCCTATAATACCACGGTTGAAACGTCTGTTCAGAAACGAAGAGCATGCCAAGTTGATGCGATGGCACAGTGAGAACCGAAAGAAAGATGGGAAGTTGAGAGCACCTGCTGACGGGTCGCAGTGGAGAAAAATCGAGAGAAAGTACTGGGATGAGTTTGCAAAGGACCCAAGAATGTATGATTTGCTTTAAGCGCGGATGGCATTAATCCTTTCGGGGAGCAGAGCAGCAATCACAGCACCTGGCCCGTGACTCTATGTATGTATAACCTTCCTCCTTGGATGTGCATGAAGCGGAAGTTCATTATGATGCCAGTTCTCATCCAAGGCCCTAAGCAACCCAGCAACGAAATTAATGTGTACCTAAGGCCATTAGTTGAAGAACTTTTACAGCTGTGGAATGGAAACGGTGTACGTACGTGGGATGAGCACAGACAGGAGGAATTTAACCTTAAGGCGTTGCTGTTCGTGACCATCAACGATTGGCCCGCTCTCAGTAACCTTTCAGGACAGACAAACAAAGGATACCACGCATGCACACACTGTTTAGATGACACTGAAAGTATATACCTGGACAAATGCAGGAAGAATGTGTACCTGGGCCATCGTTGATTTCTTCCAACCAACCATCAATGTCGAAAGAAAGGCAAGCATTTCAAAGGCGAGGCAGATCACCAGAAGAAGTCCGCCATGCGTACGGTGATCACGTACTTTCTATGGTCAATGATTTACACTACGTAATCTTTGGAAAGGGTCCCGGTGGACTAGCTGTTCCGAATGACGCTGAGGGACACGCACCCATGTGGAAGAAGAAATCTATATTTTGGGACCTACCCTACTGGAAAGACCTAGAGGTCCGCTCTTCAATCGATGTGATGCATGTGACGAAGAACCTTTGCGTGAACCTGCTAGGCTTCTTGGGCGTGTATGGGAAGACAAAAGATACACCTGAGGCACGGGAGGACCTGCAACGTTTGCACGAAAAAGACGGCATGCCTCCGAAGCAGTATAAAGGTCCTGCCAGCTACGCTCTTACGAAAGAAGAGAAAGAAATCTTCTTTGAATGCCTGCTCAGTATGAAGGTCACGACTGGCTTCTCGTCGAATATAAAGGGAATAATAAATATGCCAGAGAAAAAGTTTCAGAACCTAAAGTCTCATGACTGCCACGTGATTATGACGCAACTGCTTCCGGTTGCATTGAGGGGGCTTCTACCGGAAAACGTCCGATTAGCCATTGTGAAGCTATGTGCATTCCTCAATGCAATCTCTCAGAAGGCGATCGATCCAGAAATCGTACCAAGGCTAAGGAGTGATGTGGCGCAATGTCTTGTCAGTTTCGAGCTAGTGTTCCCACCATCCTTCTTCAATATCATGACGCACGTCCTAGTTCATCTAGTCGACGAGATTGTCATCCTGGGGCCCGTATTTCTACACAATATGTTCCCCTTTGAGAGGTTCATGAGAGTCCTAAAGAAATATGTCTGTAACCGCGCTAGGCCAGAAGGAAGCATCTCCATGGGCCATCAAACAGAGGATGTTATCGGGTTTTGTGTTGACTTCATTCCTGGCCTTAAGAAGATAGGTCTCCCTAAATCGCGGTATGAGGGGAGACTGACTGGAAAAGGAACTCTTGGAAGAGACTCAATAATATGCAGGGACGGATATTCTTGGTCTCAAGCACACTACACAGTTCTACAGAACTCTACCTTGGTGACCCCGTATGTCGATGAACACAAGAACAGTCTGCGCTCCAAACACCCGGAGCAGTGCGACGACTGGATTACATGTGAACACATCAGGACTTTCAGCAGTTGGTTGGAAACGCGTCTCAGAGGTGACAACACTGTTTGTGATGAGTTGTACTTGTTGTCCAGGGGACCATCTTTGACTGTATTGACATACAAAGGATACGAGATAAATGGGAATACATTTTACACGATCGCCCAAGATCAAAAGAGCACCAACCAAAATAGCGGTGTCCGCTTTGATGCAGCAACCGAGAGCGGAAAGGACACATATTATGGTTACATAGTGGACATATGGGAACTTGACTACGAACCTGATTTTAAGGTCCCTTTGTTTAAGTGCAAATGGGTCAATCTGTCAGGCGGCGGGGTACAGGTAGACCCACAGTACGGAATGACAACAGTGGATCTGAAAAATCTTGGGTACACTGACGAACCGTTCGTCCTAGCCAATGATGTGGCACAAGTTATCTATTTGAAGGACATGTCTACCAAACTGAGAAAAAGAAAAGATAAGGAAGCGAATACATCATACAATGAGCCAAAGCGCCACATAGTTCTTTCAGGAAAAAGGGACATCCTGGGAGTGGACGGCAAGACAGACATGTCTGAAGATTATGAAAAGTTTCATGAAATTCCTCCCTTCAATGTCAAGGCTGACCCAAGCATCCTGATAAACAATGAAGATTATCCATGGTTACGGCGCAATAAGCAAATGACACAAGCGAAGAAAAACTGAAGACTTTCTCCCGCAACTATTATGATGATACCATGCCAACTTTGTAACACACGAACATGCTACTATTGTCCGTTTTGTACATGCACATGCTATGTGGGTGAAATTATGATACCATGCCAACTTTCAACTTTTTCAGAATTCATTTGAAATGCTTTCACGTCTTATGGTTCGGCCCTCGTAATACCATGACCATTAGTCCCTTCCCTCTCTGCCTTGTTGAGCTCCTCTCAAAGTGAAAATAGATGCCCTAATAGAGAAAAGTTTAACCTAAATTCATAGTGAATTTCTCTGAAATTCATAGAAATTTACTATGAATTTAGGTTGAATTTTCTCTATAAGCGCATCTATTCTCATTTTTTTAGTAAGTTAATCACAAACTTGTGATTCAAACAATTTTCAAAGAATTCATATTTTAACTATTTAAATTTGAAAACTAATGGCACTAACAGAAAGTTTATAATTTTTCTAAAACTAATGGCACTAACTGAAAGTTTATAATTTTGCTAACCTAAAAGCAAACAAAATTAAAAATTAAAGAAAAAAACAAAAGAAAATAAATAATGCAAAAAACAAATCAAAAAACAGGAAAAAAACTATTTTGATAGTAAAGTTAATCACAAAATAAAATGGCACTAACAGAAAGTTTATTATTTTTCTAAAACTAAAAGCAAAAATAATAAAAAAATAAAGCAAAAAACAAAAGAAAATAAATAATACAGAAAACAAAACAAAAGAATGGAAAAAAATAGCAACAATAAGTATTTTGTTGTAAGTAGAAACAAAATAAAATAAATAAAGCAACAAAGAAAACAAAAAAACAAAAAAGTGTTTTCAAATTTGAAAACTAATGGCATTAACAAAAAGTTTATAATTTTTCTAAAACTAAAAGCATAAAGAATTAAAAAATAAAGCAAAAAACAAAACAAAATAAAATAAATAAAGCAACAAAAAAACAAAAAAATGCCACCTACTGGGCCCCCACGGCCTGAATACAACTAGAAACCCATCAAAGGGCCAGGATTCAGGCCCGCAGGAGGCCCAGTAGGCCCACAGGTATAGAAGTGACAATTAGGCCCGTAAGCCTGCAATGGAGAGAAGCTCGACAGGGGTGCGACAGTGGGGCTTATAAACCACTGCGCACCCTCTCAACTAGTGAGGTGGGACTAAACTTTCGACGCAGCAGCCGCACAAGGCCTTTGGTCCCGGTTGGTGGCACCAACCAGGACTAAAGGGGGCCATTGGTCATGGTTCGTGGCACAAACCGTGACCAATGCCCCCCTTTAGTCCTGGTTGGTGCCACCAACCGAGACCAAAGGCCGCTGCTTCCCGCCCTTTGGGCTGCTGAAAAGTGGCCTTTGGTCTCGGTTGGTGGCACCATCCGGGACTAAAGGGGGGCATTGGTCACGGTTTGTGCCATGAACCGTGACCAATGCCTTTGCTATATAAGCCAGCACTTAGGAAAATTTCACATTTCCCTCGCAGTTGCCCCCCGACGACGCCGAGCACATCGACGCCGCCCGCCGCCCCAGCCGTCGCCGTCGCCCGCGCCCCGAGTCGCCGTCGCCCTCGCCGGCAGTCGCCCGCGCCCTCGGCCGACACCGTCGCCGCGCGCCGCCGTCCCCTGCCCCGACGCGCGCCGCCCCTGCCCCGTCGCCGTCGCCGTGCCGCCGTCCCCTGCCCCGAACGTTGCCGCCTCTGTGAGCACCGCACGTCTGCCGCCCCCGCCGCCGCCGTGCATTTTTTTATTATACATGCTATTTTTTACATGTTTTTAGATTTTCATATATATGTGTATGTATGTATTTTTTAGATATACGTATTTTTTGATGTATGCTCATATATGTATGTATGTATGTTTTTTTACATGTTTTTTGTATGTATGTATGTATTTTTTCAATTGTAATGATGTTTTAAAAATACATATATGCAAAATTTAGATTTTTAATTAGAAATTTTTTATCTATATATGTTCTCTGATTTAGTACATTTTAGGTTAGTTTCATTTTAAAAAAAGTTTAATATATTTAGGAAGAAGGAATAGAAGGAAGAAAATGTTTTATATATGAGGGTCGAGAGGGGGTTGACGGTCGAGAGGGGGTCGAGAGGGGGTCGTCGACATGAGAGGAAGAAAAGGATAAAAAAAGAAGAGGAAGAAGAAAAAAAGAGGAGAAGAAAGATAGAGGAGACTCCTCTATTCTTTCTTCTCTCTTTTTTCTCTCTTCCTATATATTAGTTTTTTATTTAGGTTGTTAATTAGTAGAATATTAATTTTGTTTCATATATGTATGGATGCATGTGATATGTATGTATGTTATGTATGTATCGGGTATGTCGTTGTGTCGATATACCCCCTACCCGATAACTTCGACATGAGGGGGTCGAGAGGGGGTCTAGGGTCGCCGAGGGGTCGAGAGTCGTCGAACATGAGAGGAAGAAGAGGATAAAAAAAGAAGAAATTTCTCCTCTTTTTTTTCTTCTCCTCTTTATTTATCGGGAACGAGGGTCGTCGAGGGTCGCCGAGGCAGTAGAGGAGAACCCTAAATAGAAAGTATCGTCGGTGTGAGATACATGTACTGTCGTGTCGGACACTACATCCACGTCCACAAGTGGCGCGGGCTTCGACGCCCACGTCACTTGTGGGACGTGGATGTAGTGTCCGACACCGACGGCCACATGTATCTCACACCCACGATACTTCTGTCATTAAGTAGTACTACTTCTGTCATTAAAGTTCTCTCTATATAGCTCAGCTCTTTCATTGGCATGTATTTATAATCATCCTCACTATATTATGCAGATTGAAGATCGCCGAATTGAAGAAAAGACAAGTCGGTGATATTGGGTTCATTAACACATATCTCAACAGATGCAACTCAAGGTTTAAATTTCATGGCCGGCAGATACCGAGGCAACTTGCTACGAATCGTTAGTAAATAAATGAAAACAAGATATAATACTCTTTCCTTACAACTTCAAGTGAGTGTTACTGTCTTGTGCGTATTCGGTTTCCCTTATATATATATATTAGTGAAGGTTATAGTAATGTAATTGATGAGTTATGCATGTGTGTGCAGTTACCACTATATCTCCTAGAGATTAAGTTTGAGCAGGGACTAGTAACTGTCTTAGACTCAAAACGAAAAGATCTCCAGGACTATGCGGACATGAACTCAATGCTCGAGAAGTAAGTTAAATCGATCATTATCCACCATATCAGCAACTTTGTTCATTTCTTGATATATCAAGTAATTGTTTTCTTTGTCTGGCAGGGTTTTGGAAAAAAATCTCCAAAAAAGCTCCAGGACTCCGAAGAAGCTGCAATTTAGACACCAAGTAACTCTATAGTAGCATGTTCCGCACATCTCCTATTGATTTGGCATTCTTGCTTATCCGTTTGATTGACCTTTATTTCTTGTAAAGTGGTTGTGGCAGGAAAAAGGGAATGATTTCTGTGGATACTACGTTTGCGAGTCCATCCGCCACACGACCTGTGAGCGGGGCTACACTGACGAACAATATGAAGTACGTAAATAACAACATTCACAATTTTATTTTATTACCATCATTTGTGTTGAGTTTCATTCATTCATATATATATATATATATATATATATATATGTATTGACCCCCTTCTTCAAATTAGATGTTTCGGAAGCGGGATGAACTCCTAGCACCAGCTCGCATGCGAGCAATTCAAGAGGAATTGGCGGCATTCTTTCTTGACCACGTGATCGCTGAAGACGGAGAATACTATGTGGACCATGAGTCCGTATGATTATATTTGTAAGAGATAATTATTGTATATATGTAGCCGGTAGTGTCGGATAGGTATACGAGAACTTGTTGTTCGAACAATCTCTCGGAGAAGGAGAGGTGGTCGATATCACTTCTCTCTGTATGCATATATGTTCATGACGATCTTCTGTTTCCTTCGTTTGCTTACTAGCTAGCTAGCGTGTCTAGTCCTCTCTATACGTATGTATAGTAGGTAGCGTCGACCAAGCACAGACATAAGAGAGGACACTTCTCTCTATTAATTATAGCTAGCTAACACAATATATGAAACACCTAAATTAACCCCCAAAACCCCCAACCCCCCCCCCCTTCAAAAAAAAACAAAAACCCCAGCCACAGAAATGCTGACGCGTGGATGCCTATTGGTCCCGGTTGGTGCCACCAACCGGGACCAAAGGGTCTCCTGCCTGGGCTCCGCACACAGGCCACGTGGAGGCCCATCAGTCCCGGTTCTGGATTGAGCCGGGACTAAAGGGGCAGGGCATTAGTACCGACCCTTTAGTCCCGGTTCAGGAACCGGGACAAAAGGCCCTTACGAACCGGGACAACAGGCCCTTTTTCTACCAGTGGTCGAAGGCCGCTTTAGATCCATCGTCGAGGGTGTGATGGGGACAGAGCATGAAGCGTGGCTGGGCGACATGGCAGGAGGCACCCATGGCGAGGAGGAAGATTTTCGTGGCACCAGCATATTCCGTTCATCATAGCCATTGTCAGCGGCGCAAAATGTCTCCCGCGGGGTGGTGGTCGAGTCATCCACTGCAAATTTTCCCCTAAGTGAGCTACATACCTGAATCTAGGGTTCCAGATTTGGAAACTAGGGTTTGTTGATTTAGGGTTGCACATGTTTTTGAAACTTGAATTAATTGAATGATGCTATTTGACTGAATTAACTGAAGTGTTGAATTTAGGGTTGTGAATTAACTGAATGCTTATGTATTGTTTGACTGAATTTTAGGGTTTTGAATTAACTGAATTGAATGTTCCTGTTCTGTTTGACTAAATTTTATGGTTCTGCAAATAGAGTTGGCTCGTTGTTTTAATATTTATAGATAATACTCTCTCCATTCCAAATTACTTGTCAACACGTAATTTGGGACGCAGATTGTATTAGTTAATAAGAGCAACTCCGTCGTCTAGAGGAATGAACGGTAGTTTGGTTAGGATGGAGGCCTGATGAAATCTTAGACCTCATCCTACGGGATTGTAATGTGACAATTATTTAATCAATACAATCTCTTTGTCCCTAAAAAACACTAGCATATGCTCCAAAAACACCTGGGCTTCAGATAATGCTCATTAGGGAGGTTGGGGTGGGAATTTTGTGTTTAGCAGATTTATTTATTTGCTTTATTACGTTTATCTTTTTTATTTGAGAAGATTTTGTTTTGTTTTTTCAAGAAGGAACTTTTTTGGGCGAAGTACTAGTGGTTCCGCGGTTGATTGATAATTAGGACAGTTAGCCCAACAGCCTATATGTTTTTTTTTTGAGAAAGAACAGCCTATCTGCTTTTTTTTCTGAGGTGCTGTGCATGCGCTCCAGCTCGTAGAAAAGCCCAGCCCACACCAAACCCTGACAAGAAAAAACAGGGGCGTTCCGAGAATCGAACTCGGGACCTCTCGCACCCGAAGCGAGAATCGTACCACTAGACCAAACGCCCTGTTTCATGCCTTAATTAGGCAGCGGCACTATTTAAATAAAGTTAAGCAACATCTTCTCTTTTTCTGTCTTTTAGAAGATCTCGTCAAAACAGCTTGACCTGAAACTGATTCATCGTAATCGAGCCGAGAATGGAAGATTTCGCCATGCTTAATTCTGAGTTTTTTTGGGCCTTAAATAGATTAATAGGCATCTGTGTACGCTGGTTGGGTCTGGGTGTGCTTTGAAGTTGTTGTTCCTCGCCGCTAATTGCCTGCTTGTTTTTTTTTTTGAAATGGAGAAGGACCCCGGCCTCTGCATCTAGACGATGCATGCAGCCACTTTATTAATTATTCACACAAGACCTTACAAAGTCATACAATAGTAAGACTGAAGCCACCGACTAGGCAACAAAAGTGTATGTGTGCATTCTTTACCGTAGGATGCAAATTCTATGCATTATGGTATTTTCAAGAGTATGCGAGGAGGAAAAGGGTAAGGATCATGGGGCATTGGAGGAGGAACGGTTGGAGGCGGCGCACTTCCTCATGGCGCTTCCTCTTCCTCTTGACTCCTGTGCTCTGTATCCTTGGGAAGCTGATGTGTCGGGTGCTCTAGCTCCTCGTCTCGATGAGGCTTGCCCGGTTGGCGCGGGCTCTTGGCCTGATCCTCCTGCAATGGTGCTGGCCGTGGATTTGGTCCGGGTCCTGGTCAATTCAAATCCAATCCTCACGCGGGTGGTTTGAACAATTCTTACAATAACAACCAGCTGAACAAATTTTGCAAGTTCCAACCTCATTATTCTCCCGGTGCTCCCATTGGCTCTAGTGTTGGTCTCCTCCCTCTTCCCCATCCTAGCTCATGTCTTGTTGCGTCTGCTGGTGGTTTGTTTTCTAGTTTTGGTCCGTCTACCTTGACGTGTTTTTCTTGCCATAGATCGGGTCACTTTCAGTCACACCGTCAGTTTCGTCCATTTTGCCTGATCTGTCGCTTTGAAGGTCATCTTTTTGTTGGATGCATTAACCTTTCGAAGCCGCCTATGGTCAAGCAGTATGGTATCGGCCTCCCTGGATGCAGCTTCTTCGGGGTGGGTGGTGGGCCGCACCACCCATCAGAAATGTTGATGTCATTTCCGTACAGTCCGCTAGTGTGCCTCTTCAAATGATTGCAGATGAGTTACGTGAATGGGGCTTGAGGGATGGGATTGGCAGTTGCAGCCAATTTCACAGACCGAATTTGGTGTCATTTTTCCCTTGCAAGAAAGTTCGAAGATGCTATCTAAATGTACGAGCTTCGCCCTGCCTTTGAACCAGCTTGTGGTCTCGGTGAAGGAGGTTGTTGATGTTGATCGTTTGTTTGGCAATCCGATTGATACTTGTGTGCTGCTTGATGATGTTCCTCCGGAGATGTGAAACAAACCTTGCTTGCTAGCTTTTCGAGAGCTCATTGGTAAACATATCTTTGTTGACGAAGAGTCCTTGTCTAGAACTCTAGATTGGGCTCGGGATTGTGTTCGTGGACTCATTGAGGTGTTCCCTGATTCTAAAGCTTTTCGCATCAACATCTGTGTTGAAGGTCAGGCTGCGAGTCAGGCTCCCAGTGTTGCTTTACCTGCGACTCATGAGGATCAGAACAATGGTGGAAGTATGGGTGGAGTGAGTCTTTGCCCGCCTTCATCCCAAAAGGAGTGGGATGATCTTGGCCCTATTCTGAAACAACTCTATCCCAACCTTGCTCCTATGGTGGCGGGGCTAAGGATGGGGTTGTTGAAGTGGAAGCTTATCTGGCTCCTGTTCCTCCTGCGCCTGGGATTGGTGCTAGTCCCCTGGGATCGGTTGTGTGCTCCAATTTTCATGTCCGCCCCGCTTCTCCATCCCTTTATGGAATTGAATATTCTCTTGATCATCCGAAAATTGTTGTTAATGAAGACTTTCATGCGCATGCGAAATTTGTTTTTAATGATGGGCAATCGATGCATTTCTGGCTTGACTGGTGACTTGGGAATTTCCCCCCCCCCCCCCCCCCTTTGATCTACTTTCCCTGTTTTATTTTTGTTTTGTGGCAATCTAGATATTTCCACATCGGATTTGGCTAGTAATAATTCGGACATGGGCTTT
Source organism: Triticum urartu (assembly GCF_003073215.2). Classification (NCBI taxonomy): domain Eukaryota; kingdom Viridiplantae; phylum Streptophyta; class Magnoliopsida; order Poales; family Poaceae; genus Triticum; species Triticum urartu. The sequence continues at coordinate 20,747,965 of NC_053027.1, read as the reverse complement.
CATGGTTCCTTATCTCTTGTAGTGTTGGAAGACTGGCATCGTCTCGCTGCCATCTTCCCTTCACTCTCGGAGGTGTTGGATTCGGTGATTTGGCCCCATACTTCCTCTAGCTTGTTTTCGGTTAAGTCTTTATATCAGCGTATGATCACTGGCTCTTCTTCTTCCAAGTTTAATGACATTTGGCGCGCTCGTGTTCATTGAAAATCAAAATCTTTCTCTAGGAAGCTATTCGTGGCAAGTTGCCAGCTGCGGATCAGATTAGAAAATGTAAAAATGTAATGGCAGGGATTCGGCTCATTGCTCTCTTTGTTCTCGGGTGGACGATGCTGACCATACTATTTTTCCTTGTGACTTCACGTCCTTGATCTAGAGCTACATCGATCTGGTCATGGCTAGATGTTAGCTGGTCACCTCGATCCTTCTCTCAGCTTCTGCCGTTTGTCAATTCATTGTCGTCAGAGAGACGCCAGTCCTGGTTTGGTTTCGCTGCTGCCAGTTGCGCCCTTTGGACAGCTAGGATAAATTTACTATTGAGCATGTGTTCCCGTCTAAACCTGTTGACATTATTTTCAAATCTTTAATCCTAATGCAACACTGGAAGTCATTGGTTAAGTGCCGCGACATCGACGCCACGGAGCTGTGTTGATCTCGCCGGATAAATCTGCAGTAAGCTTCCTGTCTCCCAGAGTGCAGGCTCCTTCTTCGCAGTTGTCGTGTTGTTGTTATTCACGCATTACGCTTTTGGTTGTAAGGTTGTTAGCCTGCGCACCATAAACTTTGTTGTTCTATCTGCTATGGCTGTTTAGCGACCTGGTCTATTGGCTGTGTTACCCTCTTAACTTTGTCTGTTGTGAACTGGTTGGTTGGCTTTATTTATAAAGTTGGGTTATAGAAAAATGTGACTAAGTGGGGAACCGAGAGCAAACCCATTCGACGCCAAAAAAAAATAAGGGGCGTGCTACGCATCCGCCGGCTGATCTTTTAAAAAGATCAGCCGGGTCGCGAGCCATCCGATTTACCGCATCAAGCTGAGCTGAGCGCGCTTTCACTACCGCAACACAAGCCTTGTTGCAGAATTATTTCTGAAATATAGATCTTGTTTTAGAAATTTTTTGTAGCAGATGTATTGTTGCAAATTTTTTTGCAACTGAGATCTTGTTGCAATTTTTTTTTGCAACTGAGGTCTGGTTGCAGAAAATTTTCACGACCGAGATTTTTTTGTAAAACATAGACCCGTCGTAAGCTATTGCAACATCACATATTTTCAGAAACATAGCCTCTGTTGCAAAAGCGCGTTCAATGAAGGACGGTATACGAGCCCTCACTGAACATGTGTCATGCATTGGAGGTGGCGGACGCTGCTGCTGTGATCCGCCGGGTGATGATAAGCTTTTCCCAAAAAAAATAAACCCAGAATGAAAATCAGGACAAATTAACAAACTGCCTACACGGCATGCCAAGTCAGCACAAAATATGAAAAAAATTGGCAGAGGGAAAAATGTGGCACAAAGTGCATCAATGGGGGTATAAATTGAGATTCTTTCAAAAAATGGGTAAAATCTATCATAAACGTGAAACATGGGGTAAAAGTGGAATTTATCTCAGTTTTTGTTTCTTTTGCCAACTCGTCCCAAATCATTACAAGCATGTGTCATATGTACCGAATCATACTTTCTGGTAGATATGGTAGAAAAATTATAGACTGTAAGAAGCATGTGATATGAATATATGAACCATTCTAATGTTGACCACTTAAAGAAATAAATATACATGCTCACGGGAAAAGAAGAAGCAAGTGTGTAGAAAAGCTCTCGTGTCAACAATTAGATCAGCCTTGCATCCAATATGTGCTAAATAGGAAAAATATCAGCAAGGTTTCGTGGTGTAGTTGGTTATCACGTTAGTCTAACACACTGAAGGTCTCTGTTTCAAACCCGGGCGAAGCCATTATTTTTTTGCTACTTTTTCTTTTTACCTCTATATATACTATATGAATTCGCATCAGATGAAAGAAGAGAGTTCTTTTTACCTCTATATACTATATGAATTCGCATCAGATGAAAGAAGAGAGACACCGGAGTTCAGAATCATTCACAGAAGAGAGACGCTGGAGTTGGAGATCACAGCCAGCCCACTGTGGAGATCACATGCTAACTCTGAAATTTCTCTGTCTTCCCTTTTTCCAGCTTACAAATAGCCCTAACTCTCTTCGGCTCTCAAACCTGACATCTCTTGAAAGTTGAAACACTCGGGCAACAAGTTTCATAAGTATACCAGGCCCTACTGGTTTTGGGATATAAATAGCCTCAAGTATCTAGATAAAATTTGTAAATATGCAGCCTCAAGTATCCAATGAAAAATGCTCCACATGCAGCTGTACAGTGGAGAGGTTTGTCCAAAGATATATCCAACCCCACAGCAACCCGCAATCCCTTCTCTTTGTGTTACAGCTTATTACACTTTCTCTATTAATCCTTTGCCACCTAGCGGCTTTCCAACTAAATTGTGGGACAAAACTACGGTTCGCAATAACCCAGCCATAGTAAGATGATGTTCTTCTTTTCCACAAATTCTACGGTAAATAAAATTATTACAGTAAGCAGAGTATTCAATCTACACATCTCAACAGATTTGTGTTGCAAATTTATAAGATTCCTCCAGAAGAAAGGGAAGCAAAAGGCTTTCTTTCACACTTGCATTCCTGAATGCTCACGGGACGGTACATGTTAAAACTGAAGTTCCCCACCGCCTCTTGAAACTGAATCCTGTACATGTTAAAACAAAGAGACTTCAGAGGGGAAGTCGTGTGAACAGGAAACCAAACTATAGTGGACTTGAGGTTCAGTTCACTACCATGCGTATAATATGACTATTTCAGTTGTTATAACTATGATACAGTAACGTTAGGTCTAATCAAAGTTTGATTATTTGATTATTATTTATAACTATTGTTTTAGGAAAACAACCACTAGTAGAAAAAGGGCCTAATGTGAAGACCATTAGTGCCGGTTCCAACGGCTAGGCGAACGGAGATCATTAGTACCGGTTCGTGGCGAACCTTTAGTACCGGTTCGTGCCATGAACCGGTACTAAAGAGGCTATGGCACACTATGGTCAGGCTGGGGCCCACCAGCATCTTTAGTACCGGTTCAATGCCACAAACCGGTATTAGAGGTTTTTAGTTGATTCTTTCTGCAGCGGTTTTTTAGTCTCACCTCACTCCGCTAACAGGGTTTTCACCACCTTAAATATGTTATTTCCCCAACTATCACAACCATTCACTACTAGGGAAACCTTATACACAGAATATTTCCAGCAGTGCTCTTCAAAATACGAAGCTACTGCTATTTAGCAGCAACGCATGCTAGAAGAACGCGCTGCTGAAAGAAAAATAACAGTAGTGCGTCATCTCTAAACCGCGCTACTGCTCTAATTGTCATGACCTCGTCGTCCAGCTAGTTATAGCAGTAGCGCCATACAGTGTACCGCGCTACTGCTATAGATGTTAGCAGCAGCGCACTTCTATAAAACTCGCTACTGCTAGTTCAGCCCACAAGTTTAGTCCCACCTCGCTCCGCGAGCAGGCTGTTTACCACTTTAAATATGTTACTTCTCAAACTATCACAACCACTTGGTCTTCACTGAACTCTATGTGTAGAATTTGTGGCCGCAATATGAGTCTTCTCCGGTTCCTACCAGAGAGGACTCACATTGATAATTCAGATTGTACACAAAAAGATCATTGATGGCCAACGTATTTTTGCATTGACAAACAATGTAGTTTTGCGTGCTTACACTTAGCAGTAGCGCTCATCCCCTCCGAGCGCTACTGCTATTCTCCTTAACAAGTGCTCTGCACCCCGAACTTATAGCATTATATGCATCGGCTCCGAATCATGTCTTGGGTCAATAGTTGGGTTTGCCCGGCTCCTATGTTTTGGTGCCTTACGTTCCGCTATGTCGGCTAAGGTAGCACTAGGAGAACTACTGCGATTGTGCCCTAGTTGAGCTGGGTCGAGCACCTCAGTAGAGAAAAGCTAAAACTGACTGTCATGATGAAGCGAGAGCTGGTCGCTGTTCGAGAGGTTTTTCGAGTCCCTAAAGACTTATGCCGCTTGGAGCGAGGAGTCGGCTCTGTCCAACCAAGGCGTGGATAGCGCCCCGAACTCGGTCTTCCGAATACTAGGGGCTTCGCCGAAATTTAAAATTATAGAATTCTATGGCTAAGTAAGAGTGTTCACGCATTATAGTCCGATTGCCTTGTTCGTTGTGCTGAGCGCCTCCCTCGAAGGACCCAAACATGGGAAAAAGAGCGCTCAGGTTTATCCCCGAACACCCCAGCACTAGCGGCACGGGGGCAGAAGTCGACGACTCGCCATCTCTCAGAATTGATAAACAACCACACAGAAGGTAATATTTTAAATTCCAACAGCATTGCTTAGCGCATATGAACAAGTTTTCAGCGCACAAGACAAAATGAGCGAGTTTTACTAAAAAAATTACATCCCTGGAACATTCATCCGCCATAAGGCAGGCACCCTTCAGAACATCCTTATAATAATTCTCGGGCTTGCGATGCTCTTTCCCCGGCGGTGGCCCGTCCTTCACAAGCTTCTCAGCATCCAGCTTGCCCCAGTGCACCTTAGCATAGGCAAGGGCCCCACGGGCACCTTCAATGCATACGGAGCGCTTGATGACTTCGAGCCTTGGACAGGCCCCCACCAGCCGCCGCACCAGCCCAAAATAGCTCCCAGGCAGAACCTCTCCAGGCCATAGCCGAACTATGAAGCCCTTCATGGCCTGTTCGGCCGCCTTGTGGAGCTCGACCAGTTGCTTCAGCTGGTCGCTCAGGGGCACGGGGTGTCCGGCCTCAGCATACTGAGACCAGAACACCTTCTCGGTCGAGCTGCCCTCCTCGGCTCGATAGAATGCGGCGGCATCGGACACGCTACGGGGAAGATCTGTGAACGCTCCTGGATTCGGGTAAGTAACAAGTAACTCACGTTTATGTGTTTGCTTTGCATAAAGAATGCCTTACCCACCGCTATCTTTTTCACCGCATCCAACTCCTGGATGGTCTTCTGGGATTCGGCCTTGGCAGACTTGGCATTTTTAATAGCCACCGCGAGCTCGGACGCTCACGTCTTTGAGTCAAGCTCCAAACTCTCATGCTTTTTCATGAGAGCCTGGAGCTCTTGCCGCACCTTGCCAACCTGGGCCTCATACTTCTCCCGCTCGGTGCGCTCCGTGGCCGCCTTCTTCTCGGCCTCGAGTAGCGCTTGCTTAAGGGTCGCCACCTCAGACGTGGCCCCTACAATAGCCACGATGATCCTATCATTTTTTGCAATTGCACCTTTTTAATATATATTTAAACAAGGTATTTCTTACCTTCCTTGTCCTCGAGCTGCTTCTTGGCACGCCCGAGCTCTTGCTCGGACTGCTCGAGGTTCTGCTTTAGCGTGTCCACTTCCGCAGTCAGTACGGCGGACGCCAGCAGAGAAGCCTGCATACGCATATTGACTCCTTTTTGTTAGACTCCTGCAAATTTTATTTGATCCTCTATTCGGCTTTTCTTCCTGAACGCCAAACAGAGCATCAGGGGCTACTGTCTATGCGGTAATATTATTTACACATTCTTTACTTACCTCAAAGCCTGTTAAAAGGCTAGCACAAGCTTCAGTCAGTCCACTCTTGGCGGACTGAACCTTCTGGACCACCACACTCATAATGGTGCGGTGCTCCTCGTCGATTGAGGCGCCTTTGAGCACCTCCAACAGATTGTCTGGAGCCTCCGGTTGGACGGGGGTCACCGACACGGTGGGCTTGCTCCTCTTGGAAGGAGGTCGCCCGCCGGACTCTGGAACCTTTGAAGGTTCTGGAGCAGTGTCCGGCCTAGAGCCAGACTTGGAGCCCTGGGGGGTTTTATCCCCTTTACTCCTGGAGTCCGGGAGGTCGCCTGCGGCGCCTCTAGGACCACCTCCTCCTGGCTTGGAACCTGTTGGGACAACACTTCAGCGTCGTCCGTAGGGCGGGGGGAGGTAGCCGCCGGAAGCGAATTCACATCCTACGAGTCCAGTGAACCGCTCGACGACGTGTCGAGCCGGTCTTTGGGTGGGCTGCATAATCATATTCGACATAAGGGAAAGCTGTGCAATAAAGGAATACTATGAATTACTCTGGTATCCGGATACTTACGATTTCGCCAGGGGCTTGGCCCTGAGCGGCCAATCCTCTCCGTTGTCATCAGCGGTGGTGGAGTAGTCCGGAGGAAGGGTTTTCCCCTTCTTGGACCCTTTGGCCTCCCCAGTGAGGGCGGCCTTCCGTTTCTTCTCTCCCCCACTGGAGGGGGAGAGGTCTCTTCTTCCTCCTCCTTGTCTTCACGGGAGGAATGCGCCTTGGAGCCGTCGGATGATGAACCCGACACCTCCTGGTGCCGGGCACTTTTTCGAGTCCCCGTGGCCTTCTTCGTGGCCTTCTTCTCCGGCACCACAGAGGGTGCCGGAACCAGTAGCTTCGCCAAGCGGGCATCGGCTGGGTCTTCGGGCAAAGGGGCCGGACAGTCGATCTGTCCGGACTTCGCCTGCCAATCCTGTCAAAGGTAAGGGAGCTTAGATCCCGCATAGAGTTAAACCATGAAAAACCAATACCCTGTAAAAGGTACAAACAACTTACCGCGCTAGCGTGACGCTGCGCGCTGAATCCGTGATCCTCAGTAGCGGATGCGGGAGCCTCGGCGCCCTTGAAAAGCACCTTCCAGGCATCTTCGTACGTCGTGTCGAAGAGCCTGCTCAGAGTTCGGTGCCATGCCGGGTTGAACTCCCACAGACTGAAGGCCCGTTGCTGGCACGGGAGGATCCAGCGGATGAGCATAACCTGGACTACGTTGACAAGCTTGAGCTGCTTGTTCACCAGGGTTTGGATGCATGTTTGCAGTCCAGTCACCTCTCCTTTGCTGCCCCACGACAGGCCCGTCTCTTTCTAGGACGTGAGCCGCGTTGGGGGTCCGGACCGGAACTCGGGGGCTGCGACCCACTCAGGGTCGCGCGGCTCGGTGATGTAAAACCACCCCGATTGCCACCCCTTCAGGGTCTCCACAAAGGAGCCCTCGAGCCATAAGACATTGTGCATCTTGCCCACCATGGCGCCTCCGCACTCCGCCTGGTTTCCGCGCACCACCTTCGGCTTGACATTGAAAGTCTTGAGCCATAGGCCGAAATGGGGGCGGATGCGGAGGAAAGCCTCGCACATGACAATAAATGCCGAGATGTTGAGGATGAAGTTCGGGGCCAGATCATGGAAATCCAGGCCGTAGTAGAACATGAGTCCCCGGACGAATGGGTGGATAGGAAAGCCCAGTCCGCGGAGGTAGTGGGGAAGGAACACTACCCTCTCATGGGGCCTTGGGGGGGGGAGGAGCTACCCCTCTTCGGGAAGCCGGTACGCGATGTCGTTAGACAAGTATCCGGCCTTCCTTAGTTTTTTGATGTGTCCCTCCGTGACGGAGGAGACCATCCACTTGCCTCCCGCTCCGGACATGGCTGGAGAAGGTTGAGGTGGGGAGTGCGGACTTGGGCACTGGAGCTCGAGTGCGCGAAAATGGATATGCAAAGGAGGAAGAAGGCGTAGGTGAAAAGGTGGATCCTTATCCCCTTATATGGGTGGATGCAACTACGTGTCCCCACCAGCCTGGTAAAACTCGCTTATCTCCAAGCGCCGTAATCAATGGCGCGGTTGGGTTACCCACGCCCGTATTGATGAGAATCCCGGAATAAGGGGACATGATCTCTGCTTTAACAAGACGTGCCAAGGAAACCGCCTCGCATGACGCGCTGAGGTGGGATAATAAAACGATTCGAATAAAGGCTTGGCCGTGGTGTGTCACACTACGGAATACGTCAGCAGATTAGATTTGTGTAAATATTATTCTCTCTATGGCAATATGTGGAAACTTATTTTGTAGAGCCGGACACTATCTTTGTGTTCAGAATCTTCTATGAAGTGCTTGGAGGAGGAACCCACCTTGCAATGCCGAGGATAATCTGCGCGCCAGGCTCGTCGTCATTGAAGCCTGGTTCAGGGGCTACTGAGGGAGTCCTGGGTTAGGGGGTGTCCGGATGGCCGGACTATACCTTCAGCCGGACTCCTGGACAATGAAGATACAAGATTGAAGACTTCGTCCCATGTCCGGAAGGGACTTTCCTTGGCGTGGAAGACAAGCTTGGCGATACGGATATGTAGATCTCCTACCATTGTAACCGACTTTGTGTAACCCTAACCCTCTCCGATGTCTATATAAACCAGAGGGCTTTAGTCCGTAGGACAACATACATAACAACAATCATACCATAGGCTAGCTTCTAGGGTTTAGCCTCTCCGATCTCGTGGTAGATCTACTCTTGTACTACCCATATTGTCAATATTAATCAAGCAAGACGTAGGGTTTTACCTCCATTAAGAGGGCCCGAACCTGGGTAAAACTTCGTGTCCCTTGCCTCCTGTTACCATCCGGCCTAGACGCATAGTTCGGGACCCCCTACCCAAGATCCACCAGTTTTGACACCGACAGTCGCTCTCCACTCGGTAGGATTTTCAAATACTTAGGCGAGTACTGGACTACAGCTAAGCCCCCGAGTGGGAGGGTCGCTCTCCACTCGGTAGGATTTTCAAACACTTAGGCGAAACGGGTTCGCAGCTAAGCCCCCGAGTGAGAGGCTGGCTCACCACTCGGTAGGAAATTATTTTTACAAACTTAGGCGAAACGGATTCGCAGCTAAGCCACCCACTGGGGGATTTCTCACGCAAACAAAAACAATAACAATCACTGGGAAAATTATAACGCTCTTGTCTTTGATAGATAAACTACAGAAGTTTTTCTTATTACATCTCATCCGAGTGAGAATTCAAGTATAAAAGGGGCGGAGCAGCTCCGCATTCCAGGCTCGTGGCTCATCAATCTGGCGATCGACATTATAATGGTGGTACGCTCCATTGTGGAGGACTCTGGTGACTATGAAGGGGCCTTCCCAAGTAGGAGCGAGTTTGTGTGGTTTCTGTTGATCCACTCGGAGGACCAAGTCTCCTTCTTGAAAGGCTCGACTCTTCACATTTATGGCACGGAATCGACGCAAGTCTTGCTGATAGATGGTCGATGGGATCATGGCCATTTCTCTTTCTTCTTCCAGGAGGTCGACTGCGTCCTGCCGGGCTTGTTCTGCTTCATCTTCAGAGTAGAGCTCGACTCGGGGTGCGTTGTGAAGCAGGTCACTCGGCAAAACTGCTTCAGCTCCGTAGACCAGAAAGATTGGGGTTCTTCCAGTCGATCGGTTCGGGGGTGTCCTCAATCCCCAAAGAATTGATGGAAGCTCGTTGATGGAGTCCTGGATTAGGGGGTGTTCGGATAGCCGGACTACACCTTCAACCGGACTCCAGGACTATGAAGATACAAGATTGAAGACTTCGTCCCGTGTCCGGATGGGACTTTCCTTGGCGTGGAAGGTAAGCTTGGCGATGCGGATATTCAAGATCTCCTACCATTGTAACCGACTCTATGTAACCCTAACCCTATCCAGTGTCTATATAAACCGGAGGGTTGTAGTCTGTAGGCAATCAACTCCATATACAACAATCATACCATAGGCTAGCTTCTAGGGTTTAGCCTCCTTGATCTCATGGTAGATCTACTCTTGTACTACCCATATCATCAATATTAATCAAGCAGGACGTAGGGTTTTACCTCCATCAAGAGGGCCCGAACCTGGGTAAAACATCGTGTTCCCTGCCTCCTGTTACCAACCGGCCTAGACGCACAGTTCGGGACGCACTACCCGAGATCCGCCGGTTTTGACACCGACATTGGTGCTTTCATTGAGAGTTCCTCTGTGTCGTCGCCTTTAGGCCCGATGGCTCCTTTGATCATCAACAACGATGCGGTCCAGGGTGAGACTTTTCTCCCTGGACAGATCTTCGTCTTCGGCGGCTTCGCTCTGCGGGCCAATTCGCTCGGCCACCTGGAGCAGATCGAAAGCTACGCCCCTGGCCATCAAGTCAGGTTTGGAAGCTTAAACTACACGGCTGACATCCGCGGAGACTTGATCTTCGACGGGTTCGAGCCACGGCCAAGTGCGCCGCACTACCTCGTGGGGCATGATCTAGCTCTGCCCCCGGACAGTGTCCTGGAGGCCGCACACGCATCGGTTCCGACCCCTAACTCGGAGCCTATTGCGCCAATCGAGGATGAGCGGTTGGACGTCACCTCAGGGGCTGCGATCCCGAAAGCGATCGAGCCGAACGCTAGCCCCACACTCTGCACGTCCCGTGACTCCGAGGATCCGAACTCCGAACCCCCCGCGCCCCTGCCAATCGAATCCGATTGGGCGCCGATAATGGAGTTCACCACCGCAGACATCTTTCAGCATTCTCCTTTTGGTGACATCCTGAATTCTCTTAAGTCTCTCTCTCTTTATCAGGAGAGCCCTGGCCGGACTACGGTCAGCGAGGGTGGGATACGGACGATGAGGAAATTCAAAGCCCACCCACCACCCACTTTGTAGCCACTGTCGACGATCTAACCGACATGCTTGACTTCAGCTCCGAAGACATCGACGGCATGGATGACGATTTAGGAGACGAAGAGGAACCAGCACCTGTAGGGCGCTGGAAGGCCACCTCGTCATATGACATATATATGGTGGATACTCCAAAAGATGGAGATGGCGATGGAACAGTGGGGGATGACGCCCCCAAGAAACAGCCAAAGCGCCGGCGTCAGCGGCGCCGCTCTAAATCCCGCCAAAGCAAAAACGGTGTTTCTGGCACGGGAGATAATACTACCCCGGATAGCGCCGAAGAAGACCCACCTCAGCAAGATTCGGCACAGGAAGATGGAGAAGCCAGCCCTCATGAGAGAGCGGCAGACCGAGAGGTCGAGGATGATAACTATACGCCTCCCTCCGAAGACGAGGCAAGCCTCGATGATGACGAATTCGTCATACCATCAGACCCCCCAAACAAGAGCATTTTAAATGCAGGCTTTTAGCCACGGCAAGCAGCCTCAAGAAAAAGCAGCAACAGCTTAGAGCTGCCCAAGATTTGCTAGCTGACAGATGGACTGAAGTCCTTGCGGCCGAAGAGTATGAACTCGAACGCCCCTCCAAGAGTTACCCGAAGCGCAGGCCGCTACCCCGATCAGAGGAGGAAGAACCTACATCACCAGCGCATGACATGGCAGACCGGCCACCTCGCGGCCGCGACAGAGAGGCCTCTCGGCCCTCCACCCAAGCCATGCCCCGACGCCGCTCAACTAAGGCACGGGAAAATGCGCCCGACCTGCAAGACATACTGGAGGATAAGGCAAGACAAACAATATCGATCTACGGATCGCGCAGGCGCCCTACGGCATGTGACAATGATCTTCACTCCGGATACAACAAATCTGGCCGGGCCGAACACAACAGACATAGCTCTTCCGTGCTGCGTCGTGATATAGCCCAGTACAGAGGCGCCGCGCACCCGCTATGCTTCACGAATGAAGTAATGGATCATAAAATCCCAAAGGGTTTCAAACCCGTAAACATCGAATCATACGATGGCACAACAGACCCGGCAGTATGGATCGAGGATTATCTCCTTCACATCCACATGGCACGCGACGATGATCTACACGCCATCAAATACCTCCCGCTCAAACTTAAAGGACCGGCCCGGCATTGGCTTAACAGCTTGCCAGCAGACTCAATCGGTTCTTGGGAGGACCTGGAAGCCGCATTCCTCGACAACTTCCAGGGCACTTACGTGCGACCACCGGATGCCGACGACTTAAGCCACATAATTCAGCAGCCAGAGGAATCGGCCAGACAATTCTGGACATGGTTCCTAACAAAGAAAAACCAGATAGTCGACTGTCCGGACGCAGAGGCCCTAGCAGCCTTCAAGCATAACATCCGCGACAAGTGGCTTGCCCGGCACCTAGGACAGGAAAAGCCGAAATCCATGGCAGCCCTCACGACACTCATGACCCGCTTTTGCGCGGGAGAAGACAGCTGGCTAGCTCGCAGGAACAACTTATCAAAGAACCCTGGTAATTCGAATACTAAGGACAAAAGTGGCAGGACACGTCGGAATAAGCAAAAACGCCGCATTAGCAGCGACAGCAATGAAGACACGGCAGTCAATGCCGGATTCAAAGGCTATAAATCCGGTCAGCGGAAAAAGCCATTCAAAAAGAATACTCAGGGCCCGTCCAGTTTGGACCGAATACTCGATCGCTTGTGCCAGATACATGGCACCCCCGAAAGGCCAGCCAATCACACTAACAGGGATTGTTGGGTGTTCAAGCAGGCAGGCAAGTTAAGGGCCGAAAACAGAGACAAGGGGCTGCACAGCGATGACGAGGAGCCCAAGCCGCCGAACAACAATGGACAGAAGGGCTTTCCCCCACAAGTGCGGACGGTGAACATGATATACGCAACCCACATTCCCAAGCGGGAGCGGAAGCGTGCGCTACGGGACGTATACGCAATGGAGCCAGTCACCCCAAAGTTCAACCCATGGTCCTCCTGCCCGATCACTTTTGATCGAAGGGACCATACCACTAGCATCCGTCATGGCGGCTTCACCGCATTGGTTCTCGACCCAATCATTGACGGATTTCATCTCACAAGAGTCCTCATGGACGGCGGCAGTAGCCTGAACCTGCTTTATCAGGATACAGTGCGGAAAATGGGCATAGATCCCTCAAGGATTAAGCCCACAAGAACGACCTTTAAAGGCGTTATACCAGGTGTAGAAGCCAACTGTACAGGCTCAGTAACACTTGACGTGGTCTTTGGATCCCCGGACAATTTCCGAAGCAAAGAGTTAATCTTCGATATAGTCCTGTTCCGCAGTGGCTATCACGCCCTGCTCGGACGAACCGCATTCGCAAAGTTCAATGTGGTGCCGCACTACGCATATCTCAAGCTCAAGATGCCAGGCCCTTGAGGAGTAATTACGGTCAACGGAAACACCGAACGCTCAAGTCAATGCCGGATTCAAAGGCTATAAATACGGCGCGATGTGGCAAAAGCCCATTCCGCATTTTATCAACAGCAGGCCCGAAGATATCAAAGCAGAGAAGTACGGGCCAAAAATTACAATGTTGGCGAACTAGTTCTACGCCTGCCGGATAAGAAAAAGGACAAACTCAAGCCCAAGTGGGAAGGTCCATTCATAATCGACCAAGTCCTGACTGGTGGGGCGTACCGCCTGCGAGATGCGTCGAACAACCGACTCGAGCCGAACCCGTGGAACGCCACCCGTCTCCGAAGATTCTATGCCTAGCGCCGGACTCTGTGTTCGTCTCCTTCCTCTGTCCATCCCTTTTTGTATTTTTCTGTCTTACATTTCTCTCCTTCCCCTTTTTTCTTTCATAGCCCTTAAAGGCTCATCTAGTGACGTGCCACTCGCGCTCATTAAACCTGGGGGCTTCTTTAAAAGAAGCTTATTTATACGGGCTTCACGCCCAACACATGCGTCAAACTTCCGCATGTACCTTTTTTCTTCACCATTATATGCATCGATATGACTTAAGTTTTGGCCAAGCTGGGTTGCCTGGCTCCTGTGCTTACCCCTGCGTTCCCGATTGTTTGGCTAGGCGGTAAAGGGAGCACCTCTGCGATTGTTACTGCCGGGTCAGCCGGATGTGTACCTCAGACTGGGTGAAGCCGAAAGCTAGCGTTCTTAAGGGAATATTCGGTCGATGAAATAAAAGACGATCTTTTTACTCATTTTTGCGCCCCCAGATGCTTTTTTTTTCTGCGTCTCTTCACGCAGTCTGGACATGCACCTTAGGGGATGCCTCCCAGCGAAAGGAACCCTTAACGGAACTATTCTCTCTGGAAGATGTTTCTTACTAACCATGTAATATAACATAACTAGTTGGGCACTTGTCTGATAAAGCACTGATGACCCCTACGCCTGGTCTCCACGCATACCCCGGTTCTTATATAACCGCTAGGGTATTCGGACACACTCCGGACCGTCAGGTCCCGAGGTTGAAGCGAAAAGGTCGGCAACGACAAACGATCTACAATCCGGCTAGAAGGCATTACACATGTCAATTCAAAATTACATAGTCATTCTGACTGATTGTATTCCTCTTCTATACCATCTAACAGGCTGTCTAATTTACAGTCCTGCTGGGAATACTTCGCGGCCAACTCTACTTGGCCGTATACTAAGCTTACAGGGATCTCCTTCCCGTCAGGCCCCACTGGTCCGACCTCGGCCATGTGGTTTGGGTCAGACTTCGTAAAACGGGTCTTCACCATGGCCCAGGCCTCCCTAGCGCCTTGTCGGCAGGCCGATATCTTCCACAACCGGAAGCGCCGCCGAGCTCCCTTCAGCTTCTCCGAAAGCTCTCCAAGGCCCTCGGGCACGGAGTGGGCAGGCCATAAGGCTTGGGCAATATCCCGCATTGCCTGCCGAATTCGCTCGTGCAGTTGCAAGAGTTCGGGAAGAAGGTCACCCTTAGAACCGGGCATCTCCTCTGCAGGACGACCTGTGAGCATACCTACAGACATTACTCTGTTAGTCGACTTCCTCGCCGAACTCTTTTTTCAAAGTTCGTTCAAGCACTTACTAAAAATGCCGCGTCGAAGCCGCTGATTCTCCTTCGTGGAGTCCGACAGCTGGCCACGAACATCTTTAAGTTCGACGTCCAGCTTGGTGTTGGCATCCTGAAGGTCATTCTTCTCTCGCCTCACCTTTGTCAACGTACTCTCACCGGCCTTTAGCCGGTGTAAGAGTTGTTGCTTGTCCGGATCGAGCCCGGCGCCATCTGCAAAATGATTTGTCAGATTTACATCCACACCGCACAATACTAATCTTTTGAAGTGTATCTTACCTGAGGGGGTCTCTTTGGGCTCCCCTGCTGCGGCTAGTGCGGCCTCTAGTTGGGCCTTGCACTTTTCCAGCTCCTGGGACAGTACGGTATTCTTCTCTGTAAGAAGCTGCATATTACATGATCCTTAAATCAGTTGCTCTAACTGCTTGAAGTCTCGGGGGCTACTGGCATATATATATATTTAACCAAAATTTTCTTACCCCTATGTCTTTTACATACTGCTCCGTGGCTCTGGCTAAACCATTTTGAGTGGCACGGAGGTACGCATCTCCCGAATTAAAGGCATCTAAAGCCTCTTGGGAGAAACAAGCGTCGCGTAGAATTGTCCGGCGACGCCTGTGGTTCATGGCACTCTCCACTTCAGAATTTGTGGTAGACAACCTGTCCGCATCCTCTGTCGGAGGAGCGTCCGGTGTGCGCCTTGTGCTCGCCTCCGCTTCCTGCCCAGACATTGGAGCCTGGCTGGTGGAGGCCCGATTGTCAACCTCTCCGGATGTAGTCCGGCGAGGTCTCTTCATTCTGAAGATAGCACGAACGTTAATATGCCCTGACAGAATAACTCCAGGGAAACAAAGGGTGCACTATACCTTTGTGCCGGCATCTCAGTCCGGACTACATTCCTTTTTGCCCCACGGGGCCCTGCGGCCCCTCGTTGGCTAGCCGCCGCAGGTTCGGCCTCCTGCCTCGGAAATCTCCCCTGCAAAACACGGCTGTCGTCAGAAACACCGGGCTACGTGAGGGTGGAATCTCTTTCAAGGGAATAAGACCCCGGTTTTTGTCACCTGGGAGGCCGGGATTAACCCTGGGTAATCCGCCGTAATGGCTACCAAGGTATTGTCCTTGCTTAGCTGATGGAACACCCCGTCGATAAGATCCACCGATATGTCCGGATCCTCTTCGGAGTCCGGATTGAGGGACCGTTCTAGGTCCTCAGGCTGTGGAGGGCGGCTGTTTATATCCTTCACCTCCTGTCGTAGTTCCTGCATTGAAGTCTTTAGACTACCTATCTAACCATGGGAGTATAAAACAAACGGGCAAGCGCAATTGTTCACTTACCCAAATTGGAGGATCGTACATACTGAATCCGGCCCGCGGGTTGACGCGGAGGAATTCCTCCTTTTCTCCCTTGTACAAAGAGGATAAGATCTTTACTAAGGCGGCGGCTGAGGCCGGCCCCTTACGACCATAAATTGTGGCGTCATCCTCCCCGTTGAAATCCCACATGGGGTGGCCTCTATATTGAAGCGACTGCACCCCCCGCATAATGCATGCGGCCATGACTCCAATCATGGTTAGTCCGGAATGAGCCAACAGTCTTATCCGGCCCATCAGGTAAGGGACATCTCTGTCGCTTTCTCTCTGAGAGCTCCGCGGACGCCAGCTCAAGCGTTTCTTCAATGGAGCACTGTTGAACTCAGGGAGACCAACCCGGATAGGGTCCGGTAGTGGGACGTCATCTATGTAAAACCATTCTGAAGGCCAGTCCTCGGATGCCTTCTTTGGGGTTCCGGATAGGTATCCGGTCCCGGCGATGCGCCATACTTCGGCTCTGCCCACTTGGTATATAGACCCCTCTTGAGAACGGGGCACCAGGCAGAATAACCTCTTCCATAGTGCGAAATGAGCTTCAACGCCTAAAAATAGCTCGCAAAGGGCGATGAAACCCGCAATATGCAATACGGAGGCGGGCGTGAGATTGTGCAGCTGGAGGCCGTAGAACTCCAGAAGCCCGCAGAGAAATGGATGAATTGGAAATCCCAGTCCCCTTATTAGATAGGGGACGAGGCACACCCGCTCTCCTTTAGAAGGATTGGGGGTGCTCTCCGCTTGTTTTCCGCCATTGTAGGTGGCGAGACCGGCTCGGACCGGGACCATGTATGCCTGAGGGAGAAATCCCTTGGCCTGAAGCGACACTAACTCGCTATGCGGGATGGTGCAACTCTCCCAGTCCCTGGGTTTGGGACCGGAGGGGCGAGGGGAGGAGCTGCGACGGCTGGTCATGTTGGAATGGACCTTTGCTGGAAGTGCTCTGATGATAATTCGCGGAAAGGAGAAGATGTGGTTTGGACCTAAATCCCCATCCCGTTAAATAGGCGGCTCGTTTATACGGCTAGGGGTGTGGGTGTAAAAACGCCCCGGCTTTTCGCATTCGTTTGACACGTGGAAGATGGCCATTATTGGGCGTGGAAGCCGAGGAGCACTACATTACAAAAATCGGACATTATTCCTACAGGTACACAAGATTTGGAGAAGAACCCGCCTTGCAATGCCGAACAATCTGCGCGCCGGACTCGTCGTCATTGAAGCCTGGTTCGGGGGCTACTGAGGGAGTCCTGGATTAGGCGGTGTTCGGATAGCCAGACTATACCTTCAACCGGACTCCAGGACTATGAAGATACAAGATTGAAGACTTCGTCCCGTGTCCGGATGGGACTTTCCTTGGCGTGGAAGGTAAGCTTGGCGATGCGGATATTCAAGATCTCCTACCATTGTAACCGACTCTATGTAACCCTAACCCTATCCGTTGTCTATATAAACCGGAGGGTTGTAGTCCGTAGGCAATCAACTCCATATACAACAATCATACCATAGGCTAGCTTCTAGGGTTTAGCCTCCTTGATCTCGTGGTAGATCTACTCTTGTACTACCCATATCATCAATATTAATCAAGCAGGACGTAGGGTTTTACCTCCATCAAGAGGGCCCGAACCTGGGTAAAACATCGTGTTCCCTGCCTCCTGTTACCATCCGGCCTAGACGCACAGTTCGGGACCCACTACCCGAGATCCGCCGGTTTTGACACTGACACTCGTCGACCCATGCACCTGCTGCGTGCTTGAGATCGCGCATCAGTCGGGGTTTCAGTCCTTTGAGAATTAAGCCGTTTGCTCTTTCCGCTTGTCCATTCGACTAGGGGTGAGCGACTGAAGCGTAGTCGACTCGTGTGCCTTGAGAGGCGCAAAAGGCTCTGAATTTGTCAGAATCGAAGTTTGACCCATTGTCAGTGATGATGCTGTGTGGAACTCCATATCTGAATATCAACTCTCTGATGAAATTGATAGCAGTGCAAGCATCAAGATTCTTTCTAGGCTTACCTTCAATCCATTTGGTGAACTTGTCGACTGCTACCTGCACATGAGTGAAGCCGCTCCTGCCCGTTCTCAGTGGTCCAACCATGTCCAGTCCCCAAACAGCAAAGGGCCAGACGAGTAGAATGGTTTTCAGGGCTGACGCAGGTTTGTGCGACATATTGGAGTAAAACTGACATCCTTCACATTTGTCGACTATCTCTTTCGCCATTTCATTCGCCCTTGGCCAGTAGAATCCCGCTTGGTATGCTTTAGCTACAATGGTCCGAGAGGACGCATGATGTCCACAGGTCCCCGAGTGGATATCATCAAGGATTATCTGACCTTCTTCTGGTGTTATACACTTCTGACTGACTCCAGTTGCGCTTTCTCTATACAACTGTCCCTTTATGACTGTAAAGGCCTTGGATCGACGGACGATCTGTCGAGCCTCTTCTTCGTCCTCTGGGAGTTCTTTCCTTAGGATGTACGCGATGTACGGTACCGTCCAGTCGGGAGTGATGACCAAAACTTCCATGATCAGGTCGACCACAGCTGGAACTTCAACTTCAATCGGATCCATGGGACTTTTTGGCTGCAGGGCTTCTTTAGTGAAGGGATCTTCCTGAACTGATGGTGTGTGGATGTGTTCCAAAAACACATTGCTGGGAATGGCTTCTCTTTTGGAACCTATTTTCGCCAAATCATTAGCTGCTTGATTTTCCAGTCGGGGTATGTGATGAAGTTCTAACCCTTCGAATTTCTTCTCCAGCTTTCTCACTTCATTGCAATAACCAGTCATGGCTGGACTTCTGACGTCCCACTCCTTCATCACTTGATTAACCACCAAATCTGAGTCGCCATAGACCATGAGGCGACGGACGCCGAGTGAAATGGCCATGCGCAACCCATATAAAAGTGCTTCATATTCTGCTTTGTTATTGGAGGAATCAAAGTGGATTTGAAGAACATATCTGAGCTTATCTCCTCGGGGGGAGACCAATACTACCCCAGCATCGGAACCATTCAGCATTTTGGAACCGTCAAAGAACATGGTCTAATGCTCCGAGTGAACCTGAGTCAGCAGTTGCTGTTCAATCCACTCGGCGACGAAATCTGCAATTGCTTGGGACTTGATAGCTTTCTTTGCCTCAAATTTGATATCTAGAGGAAGGAGTTCAATCGCCCATTTTGCCACTCAACCAGTTGCATCTCTGTTATGCAGGATCTCTGACAATGGAGCGTCGCTGACGACTGTAATGGAATGATCAGAGAAGTAGTGAGCAACCTTCTTTGTGGTCATATAAATCCCATATACAAGCTTCTGATAATGAGGATATCTTTGCTTCGATGGGGTCAAAACTTCAGAAACATAATATGCTAGGCGCTGAACTTTGAAGGCTTTTCCTTCTTCTTCCCGCTCGACCATAAGTACCGTACTGACGACTTGTCCCGTGGCTGCGATGTAAAGCAGCAAAGGCTCTTTGCTGGTTGGAGCAGCAAGCACCGGCTGGGTGGAGAGCAGAGCTTTGAGCTCTGCAAACGCTGCATCAACTTCAGGAGTCCACTCAAACTTGTCTGACTTCTTCATCAATTGGTAAAGAGGCAATGTCTTTTCACCGAGACGAGAGATGAATCGACTTAAAGCGGCCAAGCAACCAGTAAGCTGCTGGACGTCGTGCACTCGCACAGGACGTTTCATCCGGAGTATAGTACCGGCTTTTTCTGGATTGGCGTCGATTCCCCGTTCGAAAACGAGAAAGCTGAGTAACTTTCCACCAGGAACTCCGAATGTGCACTTTGATGGATTAAGCTTGATATCATACCTCCTGAGGTTGGCAAAGGTTTCAGCAAGGTCAGTCAGCAGGTTGGAACCCTTCCGTGACTTGACCACAATGTCATCCATGTATGCTTCCACATTCCGACTGATTTGAGTGAGCAAACACTTCTGAATCATCCTCATGAATGTGGCTCCGGAATTCTTGAGGCCGAATGGCATGGTAACATAACAGAAGCACCCGAATGGAGTGATGAAAGCTGTTTTTATCTCGTCAGGTCCATACAGACGGATCTGATGGTACCCGGAATAGGCATCTAAAAAAGACAGTCGCTCACATCCCGCAGTCGATTCGACTATCTGGTCGATGCGGGGGAGAGGAAAATGATCTTTCGGGCAGGCCCGATTGATATGTTTAAAGTCAATGCACATGCAAAGTGACTTGTCCTTCTTGGGGACCATGACAACATCGGTGAGCCACTCGGAGTGGTAAATCTCTCGGATGAACTCCGCTGCTAAGAGCCGAGCCACCTCCTCACCAATAGCATTTATCTTCTGGACGGCGGACCGTCGGAGATGTTCTTTGACATGTTTTACTTTTGAGTCGACTCGTAGGCGGTGCTCAGCTAGCCCCCTGGGAACACCCGGCATGTCAGAAGGCTTCCATGCGAAGATGTCCCAGTTCTCACGGAGGAACTGGATGAGCGCTTCTTCCTATTTGGAGTCGAGTGTTGTTGAGATATGAGTCGGAGCAGTACTGGGATCGGTCGGGTGAATGTGAACAGGCTTTGTTTCACCAGACGATTGAAAAGCCGATCCCGTGGCGGGCTTCTTGGCTCGGAACAAATCACTCGGGTCTGCAGTCTTCTGGTACTCCTGCAGCTCCACCACTGCCATCTGAGCATCAGCAATCTTTGAACCTTTCTGAAAACACTCTTCTGCTTTCTTCCGATTTCCCGTAACAGTGATCACACCTTTGGGACCAGGCATCTTCAATTTGAGATACACATAACATGGTCGAGCCATGAAGCGTGCATAAGCTGGCCTGCCCAAAATAGTGTGATAAGCACTCTGGAAATCCACAACTTCAAACGCCAACTTTTCTTTGTGGTAATTCTTGGAATCACCGAAAACCACATCAAGATAATTTGGCCGAGTGACTCAGCGTTCTTCCCAGGAATGACTCCATGGAAACTCATGTTGCTGGTACTCGGTCTGGACATCGGAATGCCCATCCCTTTCAACGTCTCAACATACAGTATGTTCAAACAACTGCCACCATCCATCAAGACTTTGGTCAGTCGAGTGCCTTCAACAACTGGGTCGACCACCAAAGCTTGCCTCCCAGGGGTGGCAATGTGCGTTGGGTGATCGGACTGGTCGAATGTGATGGCAGTTTGAGACCACTTCAGATAACTGGGTGTCGCCGGAGCAACCATATTCACCTCACGGTTGATAACTTTCAGTCGACTTTTGCTTTCAACATCAGCAAAAATCATCAAGGTGGAATTGACCTGGGGGTATCCATCATCACTGTCTTCCTTGTCCTCAACTTTGTCCGACTCCTTTTCCTTATCTTTGGGCTGTTTGCCATGGAACTGACGGATCAAGAGCCGACACTGTCGAGTGGTGTGTTTCGGGTAAATGGGCTTACCCTCTTCATCTTTCTTGGTGTGGATGTGACATGGCAAATCCAACACATCATTTTCATCTCGGTCTTTAACTTTCTTGGGGTTCCAAGGCCCTTTGGGTTTCCCCTTAAACTTTCCTTGGGTTACAGCCAAGGCTTCCCCAGGAGCAGCTGGCTCGGCTTTCCGCTTCTGTTTCCGATTGGAATTTACTCCTCCGGTTTCTTGGGCGACTGACTTGTGCTTGCCACTCCGGAGCCGATCCTCATCTTCACCATTAGCGTACTTGGTGGCAATCTCCATTATCCGATTCAGAGAGATGTCTCCGATTCAACCGAATTTCAGATTCAGTTCTCTGTACTTGACGCCTTCTTTGAAGGCACAGACTGCTTGGTGATCAGGCACATTCTCTACCGTGTGATGTAACATGATCCATCTCTGGATGTAATCCCTCAAAGTTTCATTCGGCTTCTGCACGCAAGACCGTGGTTCCATCAGCCCTGCCGGTCGCTTGCATGTTCCTTCAAATGTGGTGACAAACACTCGGGCAAGATCTTCCCAAGTGTAAATGCTGCTGGGTGCTAACTGATTCAGCCACGCTCTGGCCAAGCCCTCCAACATGAGAGGCAGGTGCTTCATGGCCACTTCATCATTGTCACCGCCAATCTGGACAGCCACTCGGTAGTCTTCAAGCCAAGTATCGGGCTTAGACTCACCAGTGAACTTACTGACTCCAGTCGCGAACCTGAAGTTGGGAGGAATCACAGCGGCCCTGATGGCTCTACTAAAGCACTCTGGCCCCGAAACAAGTACTCTGCTGCTGGTAGGTGCATCTCTGTCGTGACCTTCTTGGTGAGCTCTGTTCCTGTCGACCAAACCTTGAACGAGAATGGATCTCACATCAAAGCCTGGTTCCCTGGGGTCGACTGGAATCCTTCGCCCAACACTATGAGGGTGCCTGTCATCCTGCTGTCGAGGCACATATGATCCACTCCTCGGGGGAGGGGTGGGCTCTCGACGTTGATCGCCACGATCGAGTCGGTGATCATACTGCTCACGGTTCCCGTACTGATCACGCCGGTCCCCATGTCCCTCACGCCTCGGGGGCGATCTTGGGCTATGAGCCAACTGGACTGTGTCTGCAGCAATGGATTTGCTATGAATCATGTTATGCAACTGAGAAACAGCA
Organism: Triticum urartu; assembly: GCF_003073215.2. Lineage (NCBI taxonomy): Eukaryota > Viridiplantae > Streptophyta > Magnoliopsida > Poales > Poaceae > Triticum > Triticum urartu. The sequence continues at coordinate 20,725,422 of NC_053027.1, read as the reverse complement.
GGATTCTGGTCTCCTACTGCCCGGAGTAACGCTCTGATCTGTAGCAAAGCCTCTGCCGGCCTCTGACTGGGAAGGCTGAATCGACTCTGCTATACGGGCTGCAGCTGCTAAATTCTGAATCGGAGTTCCATATACCTGCGGGGGCGGAAAGAGCTGACGTCGACTGGATTCTGGAACCCGTTGTCGCGCACGCTCGTCGAGTGCTCGCTGGAGGTTCTCCAGTCGAGTGTGCTCAGCCAAGTTTGCCAGGCGCGCGTCCTCCAAGGCACGAGCCTCGGGAGTTTCTCCAATGATAGGAGTGTGCAGTGCATCCATGTTCCGGCGACGAAGTTCTTCTCTCTGCAGCGACGTGAGAGGCTCGGGGAGATATTCCTCATGGGGATGCGACGGGTCGCCTCTACGTGCGCCTTCGTCGGTGCAGTGAAAACCGGGAGGACTGCGCGGTCCATCGACCATCAGAACCTCCGCCGCCGGATCACTGCTGTCGCACTCGGATGCGGTCTCTACGGAGCCGGTCGAACAGGACGTAGAGGGATTCGTCGGGCTCGATCGCCGCGACTTGAGGGGTGGCCGACTGGCATGCCACCGCGTGTCTCAGCCACCACTGAAGTCTCGACCGACCGGAGCGCTTACGCCGGCGGGAAACAGGGAGGGAGGACAACACAGGGGTCGACCGATAATGGGTCGACGGTTGCCGCAAGAGGACGCCGCGGACGCACGCGCGAAAGTGCGTTGCCCCACGGACAGGGAGTGCGTCGACGTCGAGCGGAGCTTCCTGAAGCCAAGCGGAGTCGTCGGCGATGAACGTGAGTGCGCCGAGACGGATCTCGCGGCCCCCCACCAAAACTCCGCCAGAAACCATGATGATTTGGATCGGAAAAGATCGCAACTCCTCCAACAAATCGCTAAGACACCTGCCCCACGGTGGGCGCCAACTGTCGTGGTTCTAAGTCTGACAGTAATGTAGGGGGGTAGGTATGGAGAGGCAGGATCTTAGCTATGGAGTAGTTGTAAGCACACGAGGCTTACGAGTTCAGGCCCTTCTCGGACGAAGTAATAGCCTTACGTCTCGGAGCCCGGAGGCGGTTGATTGGATTATGTGTGTATGAATTACAGGGGTGCGAACCCTTTACACTGAGGAGGGGGGTGGCTTATATAGAGTTCGCCAGACCCCTCCGGCCCTCAGTTATGCAGGGTTTTAAGTACGTTAAGATCGGGCATTACTGGTAACGCCCCTAATGAAGTGCTATGATGACCATAAAGCTACTTAATGACCGACCGTTAGCGTGCGGAGTGACTTTAGGTCTCCTAGCCGTCGAGTGGTTGGATCTTGGTCGAGTGTCTTCGAGTCTGTCGAGTGGAACACCAACAAGTCGATTGAATGGTGATTTCTTCTAGAGATGTCCTTGGGTAGGGCAGTTAGGACAGGTCTATGACCCTACCCTAGGTACATAGCTTCATCAGGAGGTTCTTCAATAAATAAAGGATTAAGATCATATGTTTCTTCAACAAGCGGTAAATTAAGACCTTGTATTTCTTCAATAGGAGGTAGATTCTTAACATCTTCTGCTTTAATACCTTTTTCTTTCATAGATTTCTTTGCCTCTTGCATATCTTCGGGACTGAGAAATAGAATACCTCTCTTCTTCGGAGTTGGTTTAGGAATGGGCTCATTAATTGGAGCAGGAGCTGGCTCAGGAGCTGGCTCAGGAGGTGCCCAATTATTTTCATTTGTCAACATATTATTCAATAAGATTTCAGCTTCATCCGGTGTTCTTTCCCTGAAAAGAGAACCAGCACAACTATCCAGGTAATCTCTGGAAGCATCAGTTAGCCCATTATAAAAGATATCAAGTATTTCATTTTTCTTAAGAGGATGATCAGGCAAAGCATTGAGTAACTTGAGAAGCCTCCCCCCAAGCTTGTGGGAGACTCTCTTCTTTAATTTGCACAAAGTTGTATATTTCCTTTAAAACAGCTTGTTTCTTATGAGCAGGGAAATATTTAGCAGAGAAGTAGTAAATCATATCCTGGGGGCTACGCACACAACCAGGATCAAGAGAATTAAACCATATCTTAGCATCACCCTTTAATGAGAACGAAAATATTTTGAGGATATAAAAGTAGCGAGATCTCTCATCATTGGTGAACAGGGTGGCTATATCATTTAATTTAGTAAGATGTGCCACAACAGTTTCAGATTCATAGCCATGAAAAGGATCAGATTCAACCAAAGTAATTATATCAGGATCAACAGAGAATTCATAATCCTTATCAGCAACAAAGATAGGTGAAGTAGCAAAAGTAGGGTCAGGTTTCATCCTAGCATTTGGAGATTGCTTATTCCATTTAGCTAATAACCTTTTGAGTTCATATCTATATTTGCAAGCTAAAATAGCTAAAGAAGCTTCTTGATCAAATAAATAACCCTCAGGAATAACAAGTGATTCTTCATCATCACTTTCATCTTCATAATCAGATTCAATATTTTCAATTTCTCTAGCCCTAGCAAGTTGTTCATCGAGAAAATCACTAAGTGGATAGTAGTATCAGGCATAGAGGTAGTTTCATCATAAGTATCATGCATAGCAGAAGTGGCATCATCAATAACATGTGACATATCAGAATGAATAGCAGAAGCAGGTTTAGGTGTCGCAAGCTTATTCATAACACAAGGTGAATCAAGTGCAGAGCTAGATGGCAGTTCCTTACCTCCCCTCGTAGTTGAGGGTAGATCTTGGTTTTTGGATCTCTCAAGTTCTTCATAGTGTCCAGCAGACATAAATCCCAAGTGACCCAAAGAATAGAGCTATGCTCCCCGGCAACGGCACCAGAAATTAGTCTTGATAACCCACAAGTATAGGGGATTGCAACAGCTTTCGAGGGTAGAGTATTCAACCCAAATTTATTGATTAGACACAAGGGGAGCCAAAGAATATTCTCAAGTATTAGCAACTGAGTTGTCAATTCAACCACACCTGGAAACTTAATATCTGCAGCAAAGTGTTTAGTAGCAAAGTAATATGATAGTGATGGTAACGGTAACAAAAGAGTAACGAAAGCAAAGTAATGTTTTTGGTATTTTGTATGTATTGTAACAATAGCAACGGGAAAGTAAATAAGCGTAAACCAGTATATGGAAACCTCGTAGGCATCGGATCAGTAATGGATAATTATGCCGGATGCGGTTCATCATGTAACAGTCATAACATAGGGTGACACAGAACTAGTTCCAATTCATCAATGTAATGTAGGCATGTATTCAGAATATAGTCATACATGCTTATGAAAAAGAACTTGCATGGCATCTTCTGTCCTACACTCCCGTGGCAGCGGGGTCCTAATGGAAACTAAGGGATATTAAGACCTCCTTTTAATAGAGTACCGGAACAAAGCATTAGCACATAGTGAATACATGAACTCCTCAAACTATGGTCATCACCGGTAAGTATCCCGATTATTGTCACTTCGGGATTAACGGATCATAACACATAATAGGTGACTATAGACTTGCAAGATAGGATCAAGAACTCTCATATATTGATGAAAACATAATAGGTTCAGATCTGAAATCATGGCACTCGGGCCCTAGTGACAAGCATTAAGCATAGCAAAGTTATAGCAACATCAATCTCAGAACATAGTGGATACTAGGGATCAAACCCTAACAAAACTAACTAGATTACATGATAAATCTCATCCAACCCATCACCGTCCAGCAAGCCTATGATGGAATTACTCACGCACGGCGGTGAGCATCATGATATTGGTGATGGAGGATGGTTGATGATGACGATGGCGACGGATTCCCCTCTCCGGAGCCCCGAACGGACTCCAGATCAGCCCTCCCGAGAGGTTTTAGGGCTTGGCGGCGGCTCCGTATCGTAAAACGCGATGATTTCTTCTCTCTGATTTTTCTCCCCGAAAGCAGATATATAGAGAGTTGGAGTTGGAGTCGGGAGGTCTCCAGGGGGCCCACGAGGTAGGGGGCGCGCCCTAGGGGGGGCGCCCCCCAACCTTGTGGACAGGGTGTGGGCCCCCTGGTCTTCATCTTTGGCGAGGATTTTTTATTATTTATTGTAAGGTATTCCGTGGAGTTTCAGGTCATTTTGAGAACTTCTGTTTTCTGCACATAAAACAACATCATGGCAATTCTGCTGAAAACAGCGTCAGTCCGGGTTAGTTCCATTCAAATCATACAAGTTAGAGTCCAAAACAAGGGCAAAAGTGTTTGGAAAAGTAGATACGACGGAGATGTATCATTGTCTCATTCATAGAAGATGTTGAGGCCTTCAAAACCAGTCACTCTATCAGCCCAAATTATACTAGATACATGCCACTAGTCCATAAATTGCTTGATGGTAACTTCATTGACAAAAACTTGATAAGATTTTGTTAATGATGGTAACTTCATTGCATACATTATTCTTAAGTAAACTACATTGCTAACTATATATGTTACTATGTCATTTTTGAAAAGAGGCTCCCGAAGCAGGTTGTGCCTGACATGCTATTTACCGAAGGTGATATGAATATGGTTAGCTTACGATCAACTCCTTCTGAGGCTTACCATACTGCATACTCGATTTTTTCAAATGATGGAAGGCTCAAAATCAAAGAATGGAGCAAAGTGATGAATGCGCACATGCAAATAATTGGAGACAAAATGAATGTGCGCAAGCCACAAGTTGGAGATAGGTTTATGTCCATTCTCCATTATGGTGAAGGGCCGGTTTATCTATTTTATGGTATTTTCGCTAGGAGAGAGGAGTAGGTCCTAAGTATTAAGAACAATTAGTTAGTTTTGATTATATATGACTACAGTGTCTTAGACTTGATGATGATGCTGAGTAGGAGTAGTGATTATGAGTACTATGATGATGATAAGGAGGAGTTGTTATTATAACTAGTGACGAAGTTGTTATTATGATGTCCCATCATGGATGAAAATGATGATTATGAGGAGTTATACGACAATGATATATTATGATGATAAGTTGTTAATGATATTATGATGATGATGATAGGTTATTATGTCATTGGGTGAAAGAACCGCCGATTAGTTTCAAATGGATGGATCCAAAGTGACCATTTGTTACTTTGGATCCATGCACTTGAAACTAATCCAAGGATCTTTCACCTAGTGATTTAATAACTCATTATGATGTAAAAAAATCTCTAAATTGCTACTGTATGAAAAATTGTGTACAGGTATATGAATACGACCTAAAATTCAAAAGAAATGGAATAGGGAATAATAGTAGTAGCGGTTGTTCTCGAGAGCTCTACTAGTAATTAGTAGTAGCGATTGGCTTGGAAAGCACTACTACTAAGGAGATATAGCAGTAGCGAGTGCCAGTAGGCGCTACTGCTAAGCTTTAGCTATAGCGCCTTCAGTAGCGCACTTACCCGCGCTACTGATAGGCAAAAAAAACTAGCGCTACTGCTAGGCTTTTCCCTAGTAGTGATTTGGTCTTCATTGAACTCTATGTGTAGAATTTGTGGCCACAATATGAGTCTTCTCCGGTTTTTAAACCGATGAGGACTCATATTGACAATTCATATTGTACACAAAAAATCATTGATGATCAATGTATTTTTTATGTATTTCTATGTAAAGAAATATAAGAGCATTTAAATCTAAATGCTCTTATATTTCTTTACAGAGGGGGTATGTTTTTATAGGTTTACACATAGCAGTAGCGCGTTTTGGCTGAAAGGCAGTACTGATCAATATATTTTTGATGCATATTTTTACATGTTTACACAATATCTTCGAAGTATCAGGGTTTCGGACAAAAACTCATCTGTTACAAAGGCATTTCATTTAGTACCGGTTCTAAGGCTGAGGCCCCATGAGCACCTTTAGTACCGGTTCGTGGCATGAACCGGTACTAGAGTTTTTAGTTGATTCTTTCTGAAGCTATTTTTTAGTCCCACCTTGCCAAGCGAGAGGCACTCGCAGTGATTTATAAGCCCTGAGTGCAGAGATGATGAAGGACAGGTGCAATGCTCACCTGCACGTTGCTTAGCTTCAGGCCTTGAAATAGTGTAGACTGCACGGAGCTATGTGTAGTTTCTCAAGGCCTAAAGCTAAGCAATATGTAGGTGAGCATTGCACCTCTGTTTTATTTTTAATAACTTATTATAATTCCGGACTTTTTTGCATGCAGTATGCACCATTCAAAGCCACGTCATCAACTTTCAACCCTTTCTGACATCATTTGCTATTTTTTATTCATTTACTGATTTGTTTTGAGAGATAAATGACCGTGAAATTGAAAAGCACTACAAAATGAACTCTGAAAAGTTTAAAAATTGGCACGGTATCGTCATTTTACCCACATAGCATGTGCAAAAAAGTAGAAACGGTTACGGCAAAAACTAGATGCACTTCGTGTACAAACTGGACATTCTTTTTCGAAGTATCAGAATTTCGGACGAAAACTCATCTATTACACCGACACTTCAATTTTTTAACCCATTACAACTCCAGAGTTTTTTCCGTTCAGTATGCACCATTCAAAGCCACGTCATCAACTTTCAACCCTTTCTGCATAATTTGCTATTTTTCACTCATTTACTGATTTGATTTGAGAGCTAAATGACCATGAAATTGAAAAGCACTACAAAATGAACTGCAAAAAGGTTGAAACTTGGCATGGTATCATCATTTCACCAACATAGCATGTGCAAAAAAGTAGAAAGGGTTACGGCAAAAACTGGATGCACTTCATGTACAAACTGGACAATCTCTTTCGAAGTATCAGGGCCTCGGACAAAAACTCATCTGTTACACCGGAACTTCATTTTTTTAAAAGTCATTACAACTTCAGACTTTTTTGCGTTCAGTATGCACCATTCAAAGCCATGTCATCAACTTTCAACCCTTTCTGACATCGTTTGCTATTTTTCATTCATTTACTGATTTGTTTTCAGAGCTAAATGACCATGAAATTGACAAGCCTACAAAATGAACTATGAAAAGGTTGAAACTTGGCATGGTATCATCATTTCACCAACATAGCATGTGCAAAAATTTAGAGAGGGTTACGGCAAAAACTGGATGCACTTCGTGTACAAGTTGGACAATCTCTTTCGAAGTATCAGAGTTTCGAACGAAAACTAATCTGTTACACCGGCACTTCATTTTTTTAAACTCATTACAATTGCAGACTTTTTTGCATTCAGTATGCACCATTCAAAGCCACGTCATCAACTTTCAACCCTTTCTGACATAATTTGCTATTTTTCATTCATTTACTGATTTGTTTCGAGAGCTAAATGACCGTGAAATTGAAAAAAACACTACAAAATGGACTCTAAAAAGGTTGAAACTTGGCATGGTATCATCATTTCACCCACATAGCATGTGCACAAATTTAGAGAGGGTTACGGCAAAAACTGGATGCACTTCGTGTACAAACTAGACAATCTCTTTCGAAGTATCAGGGTTTCGGACGAAAACTCATCTGTTACACCGACACTTCATTTTTTTAAAACTAATTACAACTCCAAACATTTTTGCGTTCAGTATGCACCATTCGAAGCCACGTCATCAACTTTCAACCCTTTGTGACAAAATTAGCTATTTTTCATTAATTTACTGATTTTTAGAGCTAAATGACTGTGAAATTGAAAATCACTACAAAATGAACTCTGAAAAGGTTGGAACTTGGCATGGTATCATCATTTCACCCACATAGCATGTGCAAAAAAGTAGAGAGGGTTACGGCAAAAACTAGATGCGCTTCGTGTACAAACTGGACAATCTCTTTCGAAGTATCAGGGTTTTGGACGAAAGCTCATCTGTTACACTGGCACTTCATTTTTCAAACTCATTACAACTCTAGACTTTTTTGCATTCAGTATGCAACATTTAAAGCCACGTCATCAACTTTCAACCCTTTTTGACATAATTTGCTATTTTTCATTCATTTACTGATTTGATTTGAGAGCTAAATGACCGTAAAATTGAAAATCACTACAAAATGAACCCTGAAAAGGTTGAAACTTGGCATGGTATCATCATTTCATCCACATAACATGTGCAAAAGAGTATAGAGGGTTACGGAAAATACAGGATGCACTTTGTGTACACTGGACAATCTCTTTCGAAGTATCAAGGTTTCGGACAAAAACTCATCTGTTACACCAGCACTTCATTTTTTTAAACTCATTACAACTTTAGACTTTTTTGCTTTCAGTATACACCATTCAAAGCCACGTCATCAACTTTCAAACCTTTCTGACATCTTTTGCTATTTTTCATTCATTTACTAATTTGTTTTGAGAGCTAAATGACCGTGAAATATAAAAGCAGTACAAAATGAACTCTGAAAAGGTTGAAACTTGGCATGGTATCAACATTTCATACATGTAGCATGTGCAAAAAAAGAAGAGAGAGTTACTGCAAAAAATGGATGCACTTTGTGTACAAACTAGACAATCTCTTTCGAAGTATCACGGTTTTGGACGAAAACTCATCTGTTACACCGACACTTCATTTTTTTAAACTAATTAAAACTCCAAACTTTTTTGTGTTCAGTATGCACCATTCAAAGCCACGTCATCAACTTTCAACCCTTTCTGACAAAATTAGCTATTTTTCATTCATTTACTGATTTTTAGAGCTAAATGACTGTGAAATTGAAAATCACTACAAAATGAACTCTGAAAAGGTTGGAACTTGGCATGGTATCATCATTTCACGCACATAGCATGTGCAAAAAGTAGAGAGGGTTACGGCAGAAACTGGATGCATTTCGTGTACAAACTAGACAATCTCTTTCGAAGTATCAGGGTTTTGGACGAAAACTCATCTGTTACACTGGCACTTCATTTTTTCAAACTCATTACAACTCCGGACTTTTTTGCATTCAGTATACAACATTCAAAGCCACGTCATCAACTTTCAACCCTTTTTGACATAATTTGCTATTTTTCATTCATTTACTCATTTGATTTGAGAGCTAAATGACCGTAAAATTGAAAATCACTACAAAATGAACTCTGAAAAGGTTGAAACTTGGCATGGTATCATCATTTCATCCACATAGCATGTGCAAAAGAGTAGAGAGGGTTACGGCAAAAACTGGATGCACTTCGTGTACAAACTGGACAATCTCTTTCGAAATATCAAGGATTCGGACAAAAACTCATCTGTTACACCAGGACTTCATTTGTTTAGACTCATTACAACTTTATACTTTTTTGCATTCAGTATACACCATTCAAAGCCATGTCATCAACTTTCAAACATTTTTGACATCTTTTGCTATTTTTCATTCATTTACTGATTTGTTTTGCGAGCTAAATGACCGTGAAATCTAAAAGCACTACAAAATGAACTCTGAAAAGGTTGAAACTTGGCATGGTATCATCATTTCACACACGTAGCATGTGCAAAAAATGTAGAGAGAGTTACTGCAAAAAATGGATGCACTTCGCGTACAAACTGAACAATCTCTTTCGAAGTATCAGGGTTTCGGACGAAACTCATTTGTTACACCGACACTTCAAACCAATTTGAATATAATGATAAAACACAATAATATTAAATAATAAAAAAGAATCACTAAAAAATCTATTTGTAAACTTAAGTTATTCACAAACTAGTGATTCACACAAATTTTAAATAATTCAAATTTAAACTATTCAAATTTGAAAATTACTGGCACTAACAGAAAGTTTGTAATTGTTTGTACCTAAAGCAAAAATATTCACGAAGAAACACTAAATACAGCAACAAACTACTCAGAAAGAAATAAAGAAGAAAAAAGCTATATCAAAAACATATTTGCGCGCTGCCCAGTGGGCCCGCTCGGCTTTTGCCATGGATATGCAGGCCCATAAGGCCCAACAGGCTCACAGGGCAGTGCGACAAAGTTAGGGCCAGAAGCCTGCTTTAGAGAGGAGCTCGAAGGAGCAACCATGGTTGGGTTTATAAACCAATGCGACCGTCCTACGCTCGGCGAGGTGGGACTAAACTTTGGCACCGCATGATGGGAGTGCACCCCCTTTAATACCGGTTCGTGGCTCCAACTAATACTAAACGGGGGGTCTTTAGTACCGGTTGGATCCACCAACCGGTACTAAAGGACCTTTAGTACCGGTTGGTGGATCCAACCGGTACTAAAGGTCACTCTTATATATAAAGCATTTACGAAAATTGCAGTCAGTTTCTTATTCTTCGTCGTCGTGCCCGTCCCCGTCGCCACCCCCGTCACGCGCGCCCGTCCCCATCTTCGTTGTCATCCCCGACGACGTCGCCGCGCCTGTCGCGCGCGCCCGTCCCCGCCCTCGTCGCCGCGGACGCCTTCCCCATCGTATGTCGATCGCATGCGCGCCGGCGGCCCCCCGGCCCGTCCACGGCCTTACGTCGCCGCCCTGGCCCGTCCCCGCCGCCGCCCCAGCCCGTCTGTCGGTGTACAAAAAGAGGGGTACACTTTTTGTACCCCTATAACTATGCACGGGCAGTCTGAGCCGCGGATACCACCACACCAAGCAAGGCAAGGGAGGTGAGCCAGGGTAAGACCGAAGCTCAAGAGAACTAGAACGACGCCAAGGCCAAGACCACGAAGAGCAAAGGGGACGAAGCGGACTCCCCCGGCAAGATCCTTGCCGGGAGACAGTTCTAGCAGCCCCGGCAAGACCCTTGCCGCGACGACTCGTCCCGCGCCTACGGAGCAAATCACCCTTGAGTCCACTGCCCCCAAAGGGCAAGGATTCGGGAGACATCCCCGTGGCGGCATGCAGATCTTTGTGAAGACATTCAAGATCAGATACGCACTAAGGAGACGACAACCCATGGCGGGATCCCAGCCAAGGAAGACCACAAGGCCCCCGGCAAGCGCCTTGCCGGGGATGACAGCAGGCGCCTCGGCAAGACCCTTGCCGGGGCCCCGGAAAGGCCCTTGCCGAGGACACCCGCAGGGTCACCATCAGGCCCACGCCGACTAAACCTCCACCACCGCATGCATGCAACTGCCGACCCAACCAGCTGGGCAGGCACCCGCGTGGCGGCATGCAGATCTTCCTGAAGACCCACCACTGCGCCACCTCAGCTTCCTGCCTACCTACATGGCATCGCAGGCGTCGCTGGCCAGGGCGCGTGTCGACACAAGAAGGAGCGGCGACGGACGAGACAGGTTTCTCCCCCGTCCTCGATAAAGCAAGGACACCTAAGCAAGATGCATTAAATGCGCCTTGTCATGTGATGCGAGGGATAACCTCGCAACACTGTACCCTTTCCACCTCCCGTGTGCCACTGTGGCAACCCCTTTTTCTATAAAAGGAGGCCCGAGGCGACCAGAGGAAGGATTCGGCTTTTTGGAGCTCCTCACGCCCCATAGCTAGCTCAAGAACACAGATATACAATCCACCAAAGCAGGAGTAGGGTTTTACGCATCCTCGCGGCCCGAACCTGGATAAACGAACCGTGTGGTATCTGTTTGATCCGCTCTTCTCACGACCCCACGCCCCGCTAACCATAGTAGGGATTCTTGTGATCCCATAGATGTCGTTCCCACCGACATCTTTGACGCGCCAGGTAGGGGAAGCAGTTGTGAGAATCAGCTTTAGCAGTTAGTTCAGTGCTTCTTCATCATCATGGCGCCCAAGAAGAAGACGACGGTGGCGGTTGGCCAGTCGGAAGCCGGACAGCCCGTCCCGACGCGGGCAAGCAGTGGACCGGTCGCACAGAAAGGACCCGAGGCGCTGCTCGCGAACACCAACACCATCCCAGCAGCCGGAGTTTGGGAGGCGGCGATGTTTGTGCGCCTAGTAACGGGCCACACGTTGCCAAATCCAAAGGCGGAGCCAAGCCTTTCGCGGGTGGAGAGGGGCCTTCCAAGGTCATCGCCGCCCCGCCCGAAGGCGACGCAAGGGCCTCCAAGACTCCCATGCCGGCGCCAACAGCGCGCTCCTCCCAGGCAGCGCGCGGCGAACGGCGTAATCACGCCGAAGATCCCGGGCGTCGCCGCGGGCAGAGCCCCGAGCGCCACTCCCGGGACGTAGAAGACCTGGCCACTCGCCGAGGCGCTGGTGAAAACGGCATGCGACCGCGGGGTCGTGATAGAGCTCCTTCTGACATGGTCAGAAGTCGAAGCGCGTCGCGATCCGTGCAGGTTTCCCTGCCACCAACGCCAGCAGAGGCCCTGGCGCGCGCGCAGTTGCTCCTCGACTTTCCTCCCACTACGGGGAAACTCGACGAATGGAGAGCCACTATCCGAAGCCTTGTTGCGGTGGCCAACAAAGACGAACCAAGTCCGGTGGGGCCCCCGGGTCGACGCTCCGATGGAGTCCCGCGGACTAGTGGCGGAAAAGCCGGCGGCGCCGCGACCATGGTGCATTCACCTCTTCCCCATCCGGTACCGCGGACGCCGGCTCGTCGCGACGTCGTGGGCGACGACATCTCCATAGCATCGTCTGACCCGCGGACCCACTGTGACCAGCGCCAAGTTCTTCGGGAACGAGCCCATGAAGACGCTTGAACCACTATCGAGCGCCAGCGCGGAGCGCGCCACCAGTCAGACAGGCGAGCAGGGCCTGCTGTGAACCACCCGGCCCAGGAGAGCCCTAGAGGCCTACCTTACAAGGTAGACTGTCCGGCGTTTACCCGTGAGCTGCGGCAGTTCCAGTGGCCCACTCACTGCGCCTTCAAACCTGATGTTGGAGAAAAGTACAACGACAAGACTCACCTGTCTGAGTTCCTCAGCATCTACACCATCGCGATGCAAGCCGCCGGAGCCCGCGATGATAAGGTGCTTGCGAATTACTTTCCATTGTCTGTTAAACCCAACGCCATGTCGTGGTTGATGCACTTGCCGGTAGACTCTATTTCCTCCTGGTCGGATTTGTGCCATGAGTTTGTGGGCGCCTTTACTGGAGGTCACCAAGCCCATGGCCAAGCAAGCGACCTGCATGTCATTCCCCAGAAGGGAGGCGAGAGTCTTCACAAATATATATACAGAGGTTTAGCCGGGTACAGTACAATATCCCTGATGTTCACCCTGCCGCCATCATCAGCGCGTTCCATCAGAACGTGCGTAACCGCAAGATGCGCGAAGAACTGGCAATGAATACGGTGAAAGATGTGGCAGAACTCTATGTTCTTGCTGACAGATGTGCCCGAGCTGAAGAGGGAAGGAAGTACCCCGGTGAAGATGCCGGCGTGGAAACCGACTCCTCAGATGAGGATATTGCCGCCCCGGCGAAGAAATGCCGGCGCCGCAACAGGAAGCGCAAAGGTAAAGCTGTGCTTGCCGTCGAGGGATCTGACGACGCCGACTCCGCCAACAAAACCAAGGCAGATGACCCCAGGAAGGAAATTTCCGGATGTGTCGCCTGCCGGGCCTAGGCGGCTGCTGAGAAGCCATGAAACTCCGACAAGCAATATTGCAAGATCCATCGCACCAAAGACCATGATCTCCAGAACTGCCGACAGGTTGAGCTCCTTGCTGAGAAGCAGAGGGCTGAATATGAGAGGTGGGATAAGGAGAAAGGCCAGGACGGTGCTGAGGGGTCCGGCAAGAAGCGTGACGGCCAGGCGGGCCGTCACGGCAAACATAAACAGCGGGAGAGGCCCGCCCGAGGCCGTGACAAAAAGCCAGAAGACGATGATCACGAAGAGGACGATGCGTCTGGTGACCAAGAATTTCAGAAAGCTACAGAGGCCATGTGCGTTGATGGCGGCGCCTCGCTGCATACCTCTCACCGCCAGCTTAAACAGTGGGCGCGTGAGATTATAGCGGCAGAACCGTCGTTTGATGCCCAAAGGCCGCTGAAGTGGTCCAGCACACCTATCATTTTTGACACTGAGGATCACCATGATCGCACTACTGCAGTCGGGTGGTTGCCATTGTTGGTTTCACCAACAATACGCAACCTCAAGGTGACAAAGATGCTAGTCGATGGCGGGGCCGGTCTGAACTTAATCTCTCCTGCCGTGATCGAGAAATTGCAGATTCCTGATGAAGACCTCGAAGAGACGGGCACGTTTCAGGGGGTCAACCCGGGAAGAAGTCAACCAAAGGGAAAGGTCACATTGCCCGTGACTTTTGGGAGTGATCTGAACTACAGGACAGAAAGGATTGTGTTCGACGTTGCCAAGATCCCCTTGCCTTACAGCGGGATCCTTGGCCGCCCAGCGCTGGCCAAGTTCATGGCGGTGCCACGTTATGCCTACAACACCCTGAAGATGCTGGGGCCTGTGACGATCATCACCGTCTCATCATACAAGAAGGATGCGCTAATTTGCGCTGACCAACTCTACCAACAAGCAGTTGCAGCAGCCGCCACTGCTAAGGCGCTTGCTCCTGCCGCTGGAGCCCCGAGAAGGCAAAACAAGACCGGTGAGACCTCAGGCACCCACTCCGGCAAGCGCACCTCTTCAGAGTGTAGCGCTCCCGTCGAGGACGTGTCAGAGAGCTCCGCCGACAGAAACAAGAAGTCCAGGGCCACACCGCCGGGAACCAAGAAGGATTCTGTCAAGGAGGACGGCACGGGAGGAGCTTTTACCATAAGCTCCCCCCTTGACGACAAATAGGAAGACGCGCTCGTCACCTTCCTGCGGGCGAATGTCGATGTGTTTGCATGGCAAGCATCCGACATCCCCTGCGTTCCCAGGGAGGTGATTGAGCACCACCTTGCTGTCTGTCCTCATGCGCGACCCGTCAAGCAGAGGGTCAGAAAGCAAGCTTTGGAACGACAAGAGTTCATCACAGAGGAGATCCAGAAACTGGAAGCAGCGGGTTTGGTAAGAGGAGTGCTCCATCCAACGTGGTTGGCCAATCCGGTGGTAGTGCGCAAGGCAAATGGGAAGTGGAGGCTGTGTATTGATTACACAGATATTAATAAGGCTTGTCCCAAAGACCCCTTCCCGTTGCCGCGCATCGACCAGATTGTTGACTCCACAGCTGGGTGTGATCTGTTGTCATTCCTCGATGCCTACTCCGGCTACCACCAAATCTTCATGACAAGGGAAGATGAAGAGAAAACGGCATTCATCACCCCATGTGGTACGTATTGCTTTATACGGATGCCTTTCGGGTAGAAGAGTGCTGGTTCAACGTTTGCAAGGGCGGTCCAGATTGGTTTTGAACCCCAGCTCCATAGAAATATGGAAGCTTATATGGATGATATAGTGGTCAAAACCAAGAACAGGGCAATCCTCATATCAGATTTACAAGAAACATTTGCAAACCTACGCAAGATCAATCTCAAGCTGAACCCTGAGAAGTGCGCCTTCGGCATCTCGTCTGGCAAGCTTCTCGGGTTCTTTGTGTCACAGCGTGGGATAGAGGCCAATCGGGACAAGATCAAAGCTATAGAGCAGATTGAAGCGCCCAAGCGAGTCAAGGATGTGCGTCGGCTTGCTAGTTGCGTTGCCGCCATGAGCAGGTTCATTTCCAAGTCCACCGAGCGCGCCCTTCCCTTTTCAATATTTTGAAAAAGGTGGGCCCGATGGAGTGGATGCCAGAAGTGAAGCAGCATTGCAAGATTTGAAGAGGTACCTCTCCTCCGTGCCAATACTAGTTGCGCCTAGGCCACAGGAACCGTTGCTGCTGTACCTGGCGGCAACGAACCAGGTGGTCAGCGCCGCACTAGTGGCACAGAGAGAAATTGATGATGAGGTAATAGCAGCGACGGAGCCCGATGCCACCGATGCCGAGACGAGACAGCCAATTGAAGTGCCGCTGAAGAAGAAAATGATGCAGCACCCGGTCTACTTTGTTAGTTCCCTCCTGCAGGGGGCTAGATCGAGGTACTCCGGTGTGCAGAAACTGCTCTTCGGCCTTCTTATGGCCTCGAGGAAGCTTCGTCACTACTTCCAGGCACACGAAATCACTGTCGTCACTCGCCTCCCTCTGCAACGGATATTGCACAATACAGACGCAACGGGAAGGATCGTAGAGTGGGCACTGGAACTGTCTAGCTTTGGCCTCAAGTTTGAGAGTACCTCGATGATTCAAAGCCGAGTCCTGGCGGAGTTCATTGCAGAATGGACTGCGATGCTTGGCGAAGAAACCCAAGAGACTTCTCTCCCCGGCAAGGTGGCAAGTTGCGACTGGATCATGTACTTTGATGGAGCTTTCTCCTTACAGGGCGCCGGGGCTGGCGTACTACTTGTCGCGCCCACCGGAGAGCACCTCAAGTACGTGATCCAGATGCACTTCCCCAGGGAGGTGTCAACAAACAATACGGCTGAGTACAAAGGGCTGCTTGCCGGTCTTAGGATCGCGGCGGACCTCGGAATCAAGAAACTCGTCGTCAGAGGCGACTCGCAACTTGTCATCAAGCAAGTCAACAAGGATTACCAAAGCCCATTGATGAAGGCCTACGCCGATGAAGTGAGAAAGCTGGAAGAGCGTTTTGACGGTATACAGGCAGAATACGTTCCCTGAGCGGAGAATGATATCGCCGATTACCTGTCAAAACACGATGCCCTCAAGCTACCTGTGGAACCAGGTACCTTTGTGCTTCGGCTAACTCAGCCATCCATTGATCCATCAATAGAGCAGAACAAGAGGAGAAAATCAGGGCCCGGCAAATACTTTCCCGCTGAGCTCCCCGAAGACGCCGGCAAGGATGTTGCCAAAGACACTGAGCCCGCCACAGGACGGCTAGCTCCGACAGAGCATCAAGCTCTTGCCATGGAGACAGCCGCTCTGATAGCGGAGGAAATGCCTTTAGTCCTCGCCGTCGAGCCCCAGGCTCCAGCGTGGGCACATCATACCGTCCGATTCCTCCAAACAGGGGAACTTCCTGAGGAGCAGGAAGAAGCGGAAAAAGTAGCCCGTCGCTCTACTATGTACCAGTTCGTCGATGACGTCCTGTACAGAAAGAGGCCGAACGGCGTGAAATTGAAGTGTATCCCTCGAGAGGAAGGACTGGGGCTGTTGGCGGAGATACATGGAGGCATATGTGGATCCCACATCGGGTCAAAGGCCCTTGCCGGCAAAACGTTTCGGCAAGGCTTCTTCTGGCCCACCACCCTCCAGGATGCGACGACAGTAGTCACCAGGTGTGAAGCGTGTCAGTTCCATTCAAAGAAGCGTCATCCGCCAGCTCAAGCCCTTCAAACCATTCCTCTCTCCTGGACTTTCTCGGTCTAGGGGCTCGACATACTGGGCCCTTTCCCCTGTGTTGTCGGGGGCTGTGAGTACTTGTACGTTGCAATCGACAAGTTCACAAAGTGGCCAGAAGTGGAAGTAGTGAGGAAGGTCACAGCACAGTCAGCTGTTAAGTTCTTCAAAGGACTGGTGTGCCGTTTTGGTGTACCCAATAGGGTTATCACCGACAACGGCACGCAGTTCACAAGCCACACCTTCATGCAATATATTCAAGACCTCGGCAGCAAGGTCTGTTTCGCTTCCGTTGCTCACCCACGAAGAAATGGTCAAGCTGAGAGGGCAAATGCTGAAGTACTGCGAGGCCTGAGGACAAAGGCCTTTGACAGACTGCACAAGAGTGGAAGGTGCTAGATTGATGAATTGCCGGCGGTTCTTTGGTCAATCAGAACGACACCAAATCGAGCCACCGGCCAGACACCCTTTGCCCTGGTATACGGGGCAGAAGCAGTTCTCCCCACGGAACTCATATACGGGTCACCTCGAGTACTCTCTTATGAGGATCTTGAGCAAGAGCAATTGCGGAAAGATGACGCAACGCTCCTTGAGGAAGATCGTCTTCGGGCGGCTGTGAGAGCAGCGCGCTACCTGCAAGCCTTGCGCCGCTACCATAGCTGCAAGGTTCATGCCCGAAGCTTTGAGGAAGGCGACCTTGTTCTTCGGCACGTTCAATCGGCCAAGAATTCCAACAAGTTGATGCCAAAGTGGGAAGGCCCTTATCAGGTAATACGAGTCACCAGGCCCGGTGCAGTCCGCCTAGAGACCGAAGATGCCGTTCCGGTGAGTAACTCCTGGAACATTGAGCATCTTCGCAAGTTTTACCCGTGAGGCGCGGCTTGCCGGGCCCCCCGGCAAGCCACCTTTTGTACGAGCCTTGCCAATGACACATGTAACCCTTTGTACAAAGCCAGGCGCAGACCCTGAGCATAAATAAATGAAGCGCTGGCACCCTAAGTTATAGCATGCATGCTAGGTCGAGTCTCATCCTTGGTTAGGGTTGATAGTGCTTAGCGGTGACTAACCCCTAGCTTAGAGGTCGAGTGTGCGTCTGTTTGTCTTTCTTTTGTCTTCTTTGGTTCACAGGACACACAGATATCCGTGCCGAACCACTTGGGGAGAAAAAAAAGAGGAACAGACCAGCATCTAGCCCCCAGCAAGACAGTATTGCCGGGGGCTGCAAGAGCAAAGATTCACCCACGGCAAACCAGGGTTGCCGGGGACTGCAGCTTCAGATAAGTTCTTCATCCCTTATCATGCATTCCATTATGGACTGAGGTATGTGAAACCTCGTTTTCCCCTAAGCTACCGTGCTCCCCTAACTCTAGGCCCTAGGGCTCGTTCCTGGGGCCAAGTTTGGTCGTAGTCGCGGCAGCGAAAGGATGAAACAAGGAGCCTGAACCCGCCTTATCCCTTCCTCCGCGAAAGGTGTGAGGAAGGTCGGGAGAAGTGGGGAGACGGCAAGGCCTGTTGCCAGGCAAGGAAATGTTTATCTTGAAGACATCAAGGATTTACTCCTTGTCGTGGGTTCCACCCGCAAACAAATGACCCGGTAAGCATCCCTTTTTCATTAAAAAAACATTCCACTCAGGTACAGTCCATAGGGAATGAAAAACATGAATGATGGGATTACAAGTTTTAAATTCAACAAAGGCCCGAAGGCTTACAAACTAAAAAGAGATAAGGTGCCCGTAATCCCTTTCTTGTCCCTCTCCTCAGGAGGCAGGTCAAGGAGGCGAAAGGGACAAAAGGAGTGCCTAGGCGAGCTACGGGTGGCAGAAGACACCAAGAGAACATCTTGGTGGCCGTCCAATGGCTGGATGGTGATGGCGGCGCCGGAAGCAGAGCTCGAAGATGAGGCGGCAGGACATCAGCACGCGTCGAAGGCATCGGTGCCCGCGTACTCCGACTTGACGGCCTTGCCGCCCGCCCTCTTCCTCTTCCGTAGCCTCCCAACGCCAGCCTCCCAAGGAGACGACCCCGAGAAGTTCAGGGAGCCGGCGACACGGATGATGGGTCGCCGGTGCCGCACGGAGCGGCACCCGACACCTAGTCGGACCCGTCATCCTGCCGCCTACTACCCTCGTCATCGCTGCCGCTGTCCCGCTCGTCACTCCCGCCCGAGGAGGAGTCTTCACTATCAGAAGAGCTCTCCACGCAGCACCTTGCACGGGTCCCAAAGAGCCCGAAGACCTTGACGGAGAGAAGGCCACCCTCCATCAGCTTAAAATGGAGAGTGAGTGTCACATCCCTAGTTCTGGTATGGTCCTAGGCTTGCTTTGTGCATCATGTTTAAATTTCAAATGAAATTGAAATGGGGATTTTTCAAACCCTAGCACCAAAGCAAATTCAAATAGGTTCAACTTTAAAATGGATTTTCAATGAACCCAAAATGCTATTCAAAAATGTTCATGCTCTTTGGATAATGTTGGGAACAACAACCAGAGGTGATGCACATTTTTACTACACATTTTGGATTTTTGAATCAATGCATAAATATTTGATTTGGAGCTGTTTAAATTATATAAATATTTTAATGGCTCCAAAAATGTTGGGAATTGGTAAGGGCCTCTGGAATATTATATCTAGATGCCACAAATATTTTCAGCATTTATGGAAGTGTTTTAACATTTCTTTTGGATACAAAACAAATGTCAGAAATAGAAAAAGAAAACAGGAAATAAGAAAAACACCTACCCAGGCCACTTACCTGGCGGCCACTAGCCGGCCCAGCCCACCTGGCGGCTTTCCAGTCATCTTTAACCTCTGCCAGTAGGCAGAGGGAGAGACCTCGCACGCGGTCGAGCGCGCCACCTCCTGCTTCGCGCTGGCTATCCTCCCCCGAGTCCACCTGCACGCCCAGGAGATGAGGACGACCCCCTCTCACTTTCCCCTCCTTCCTATGCCTCGTCCCCTTCCTCTGGCCCCTCTTCCTCGCGCCGCCGAGCACACCCGAGACCGCCGCTCGCCGTAGACATGGCCACCGGCCACCCCACTACCTGCCGATGAGACCTCGAGCTCCGCACTGTCGTCTTCTTCATCCACGCCGAGCCAAGCAACCGGGGAAGCACCACAACATCGTCCCCGACGTCTTCTTCAACCTCGGTGCCCGGATATCCTCGGCGTCGATTCGCTGCCCACCGACCGTCCCCGCGCCCGCCGACCCCTCCGGTAGCCTCTCTGTGAGCTTCCGTGTCGAACCCGTCTCCTCCCTCTCTCGTTTATGCTCGCTAGCTTCGGTCCCCACCATGCCGTGAGCTCACCGCCGGCGTCCTCTTCGCCGCCGTCGCTTTAGTTCGCGGTAGTCGCACCCGAGCGCACGGTCGTGCTCCTGGTTACGCCAGGAAGCCGTAGACAACCCAGTCGGGCTCCTCGTGCTCCGTAGCCCCGTGCCTGTGTACCCCTGAACTCCGACCGCCGCCTCCATGGTCGTGGCCGTCGTTTCCGGCGACCCCGCGGCCTCCCGAGCAGCCAGCTAGATGCGGGCGTGTGCGGGCTATCTTCTGGTGGCCTTCGCGCGTCCACCCGCCGCCTGTAGCCCATTCCGGCGAAGCACCGCCGCGCGGTTTGGTCGTCGCCGGCCGAACTCCGGCGAGGCTGACGTGGCAGCTTAATTAGCGCTAATTCCACAGCCTAATCCCCCCCTGAGACTGACAGTGGGCCCCAGAGCCAAGTCAAACCCTGGTCAGTGCGGGTTTGACCCGGGGTTAACCCCAGTGTCACTGATGTGTGGCCCCCACACGTCAGGTTTGACCTGGTCAGCCCTGCTGACGCCTCTGTGACGTCATGCTGACGCAGTAATTGTTTTTCTGGATTTTAAATAATTCAGAGAATTTCAGAAAATAGTTAAAACTCCTAAAAATCATAGAAATTAAACCGTAGCTCAGAATGAAATAAATTATATATGAAAAATCATCAGAAAAATGCAAGGAATCCATTTATGCTAGTTTCATGCATGAAAAACCAACTTATACTTGCTGTATAAGTGAAAACATAATAATGGCATGTTATATATTTAACTTGGGGTTTGCATATGAACCCTTGGTACATATGGACTTCAACCAAATTGATGCTAGATGCATTAGGGAAAATCATAGCATCTTTGAAATGTCATCTTCATGCATCATATTGTTGCATATGGTTGTTTATTGATTGCCGGCACCGTCCCCTCTCGATAGGTTCCACTCTGGAAGGTGTCTCGAGTACCTGTCTGAGGAGCAGTGCTTCTTCATGGATCTATCAGGCAAGCAAACCCCCTTGAGCATCTCGATAAATCCCACTCTCTCGCTCCTGCTCCTTTTACTGCATTAGGACAACAACGATTCAAAACTGCTACTTTCTGCTACGGTAGCTGAACCCATTCCTCTGCATGACCTGCCATTGCCACAGTAAATAGTTGAAACCCACTAGCATGAGTAGGAGTTGCTTGAGCCTTGATGTGCCTACTCATCCATGCTTGTTTTTCTTTATGCCAGCTATGCTTAGAGTTGTGTCAGGTCTGATTCATCTGGAATGAATTGGAGTGGTGAACATGTCCTACCGGTAAAGGCTAAGTGTGTGAACACGTTTTGGTAAAGGTAGCGATGGTGGGTTGTCTCATTGGAACCGTCCTTAAGCACTGAGTTCTGTGTATGTTATCCAAGTCCAGTTACTACCACACATTGGGTTCCGGTTATCCGGCCCCTCTCGGCTTATTAATCAACTTGATCTCTGTCCAGGAGTTGCAACTAGTTTCTAGCGTTTGTAGGTAGTGCTACTTGTCTACCAGGTGGTGTCCGACGGGACGGGCTTGGGACAGACTAGGCACCGTGGCACAGTGTACCAAGTGGCACCCGGATGGTGGGCTTGGGAACCCTGCACACATCGTTTGGGGCCGTGAGCGACACCCCGGCCGGATCTCCTTGCAGATGGAACCCGAATAGGCGATAAACCTGGACGAGAGACTTGTGTGGTTAGTCAGGTCGTGGCCGACACCCTCGCCCGGCTTCCGCTTGAAGGCTGCCGAGGTACATGACGTGTACAGGGCTATAAGTGGCGAGAGCTTGTGTGACGAAGTACACCCCTACAGGGTCAACATTATCTATTCGAATAGCCGTTTTCCTCGGATATGGAAACTTGGAGGACTTATGTAGTACATAGACAATTTGAAGTGGATACTCTAAAATCCGCAAGATAAGCGTGAGTGCTATGGATGGCCTTCTCGTAGGGAGACGGGAACGGATCCATAGTGGAGTATTGTTATGGTGAATATGTGGACTCGTGTGCGTCTTCTCACCTCAAGAAGTTTCTGATACTCGTAGTATAGGTTAGCCACTGAGTCAAAGCTGGCTTGCTGCTGTTAAAACTCCACCACCCCCCTTTTGTTGATAATGTTGCATATGTAGATAGCTCTGATGTAAGACTTGCTGGGTACCTTTGTACTCACGTTTGCTTATTTATGTTTTGCAGTTGGTTACACTAGTGGCTTCGACGAGTAGCTTGTATCCTAGCTACGATCTTGTATCCTTGGGAGGGTCGTGTATAATCAGGCTTCTTAGTCTTTTCCTTTTGTAGTTGTCTGTACTCAGACATGTAATGCTTCCGTTGCTTGTATGCTCTGAATGATGGGTCATGAGACCCCTGTTTGTATTGAATGATTTGTGGCTCTTCTGGGCCTTTATCTATATGAGTTTGAGTTATGTTGTGATGCCATGTTGTACAACACATACTTGCATGTTATGCGTACGTGTAACGTGTATTGCTATGTGTGGGATCCGACAACCTAGTTGTTTACCTCTGATAGCCTCTCTTATGGGGAAATGTAGTCTTGTGCTTCCATGAGCCATAGTAGTCCGCTACAGCCCGGTTCACCGGAGTCCTGCTAGCCCAGCACTACTGCTCCGGAACACTTGACTGGCCGGCATGTGATTCACTTCGTTCCTGTGTCTGTCCCTTCGGAGAAATGTCACGCGGTGACATCCGGAGTCCTGTTAGCCCAGTGCTACAGCCCGGATTCATACGCTGTTGACCGACATGCTCGAGGTTGATTCATGTATGCCTGTCCCTGTAAGTTAGTGCTACTTTGGGTTCACGACTAGTCATGTCGGCCCGGGTTCTCTGTCATATGGATGCTAGCGACACTATCATATACGTGAGCCAAAAGGCGTAGACGGTCCCGGGCCAGGTAAGTTGGCACCCGTGGGAATACCGTGCGTGAGGCCGCAAGGTGATATGAAGTGTTACATGCTAGATCGGTGTGACTTAGGATCGGGGTCCCGACAGCGTTGGTATCAGAGCCTGACTGACTGTAGGATTACCAAGCCAAACTGGTCGAAGTTGAGTCTAGAAATGCTTTAGTTATATAAGGGAATTGATTGTGGAAGGGAACGTAAGGCTCTATTTACTCCTTTACCTCATCTCATTCTTTCTGAGTCAGCCTCTTCTTTTCTACGAGGGTTAAGGCCTAGGCTTCTCCTCTATCTCTCAGGATGACGTGTTACTAAACCGTAAAGTCTTAAGATTGTTGCGTTGTGTCACCGTACAGTTCTACTACTTCTGTGTGTCCTCAGTGTGACCCAGAACCTTGATATTATGATGCTGATTGATTATGCTATTCCTTTGATGAATGTCTCAAAAATCCTTTTGAGCATTTACAGCCATTATGCTGCCGAAATTGTCCTAGGATTTCAAGAATTTCCAATGCTTTTGCATTACTTTCCGCATCCCTATGTCGATGCTAATTCCATCCTTGTTTCCTTGGTTTCTGTGCTAGGATGCCGTCTGCTAACCGAGGTTCAGTTGCTCATAGCGAGAACCACGGAGATGGTAGGGATGAGGATCCTCCTGACCAGCCTTTGATGGCAGAGTTCTTGTTAGCATCCGAGAGGAACAAGCATGAGACTAACCGCTTGCTGGCACAGATTGAGCAGAACACCGCACATCAGCGTAAGAAGTTGGTTTCCATCACTGACTTCATTGGTCTGAAACCACCCACCTTCCATCATTCCATTGAGCCACTCGATGCAGATGACTGGCTCCGAAGCATCACTCACAAGTTGCTTTCTGTGAACGTGGCTGAAGGTGACAAGGTCACCTATGCTACCTATCACCTGGAAGGTCCTGCTAGTATTTGGTGGCAGAGCTATGAGGCTATGCTTCTAGCTGGTCAGATTCCTACCTGGAGGGATTTCACCGAGGCTTTTCATGAGCACCACATTCCTCAGGCTCTCATTGACCACAAGAGGGAAGAGTTCTGTAGTTTTACCCAGGGTAAGCTGCCTGTTGATTCTTACAGTAGAGAGTTTGGAAACCTCGCCCGCTATGCTACAGAAGAAGTGTCCATGGACGCTAAGAAGCAGGCTAGGTTCCGGAAGGGTCTCAACCCTAAGTTGCGTCGTGATCTCCACCTGCATCATTGTGATACTTTCCAGGCTCTTGTGAATAAGGCCATTAATGCAGAGACAGCTCAACTCACTTACGAGGAGTCTCGTAAGCACAACCGTGATATGGGTTCTTCCTCCCGCTCTGGCTCTCAGAAGCGACGGATTTGGATTCCGAACTCGGCTCTTCCACCTAGATATGCACCGAGGCCATCCGATGTGGCGCCTCACCCAACTCAGCAACGTGCTCCACCCAGGCCTATTAGTGGACCACTTGCCAATGTAGGTCCACGTCCTACCTCAGGAACTGCTTCACCTGCAGAGAACCAGGACACTACGCACGTGACTGCCCTCAGTCTAGTTATACCCCACCCCAGTCTGAGAGGTCTGTTGGCCGTGAAAAGCCATCAGTCAAGATGATCAGTACCAAGCCAGCCTCCATTGAACGAGCATGTGTGCACCATGTCTCAGCTTCAGAAGTTCAAGATGATCCCGACGTCGTACTGGGTACGCTTCTTGTCAATTGTCACCCAGCTTCAGTTCTGTTCGATACTGGAGCATCCCACTCCTTCATATCCGAAGGTTACGCTCGGTTGCACGACATGTCATTTTGTGATATGCTGACTCCACTAATAATCCAGACTCCTGGTTCCAAATGGCAAACCTCCAAGGTAAGCCATGCTAATGAAATCCTTGTTGATAGACTGGTATTCCTTGCTTCTTTGATATCTCTCAACTCCGCAGATATTAACATCATCTTGGGTATGGACTGGATGACAGCTCATCATGCCAAGATCGATTGTTACACCAGATCTGTTCAACTTACACATCCATCTGGCAATATAGTCACTGTCTCCACTAGAGTTGCAAGGCATCAACTCTATTCTCTTAATGCCAGCCCTCTTCCAGACCTTGAAGATATTCCGGTAGTCCGTGACTTTCCGGATGTCTTTCCAGAAGAACTGCCAGGTGTCCCACCTGACAGAGATGTAGAGTTTGTCATAGAACTTATCCCAGGAACTGTTCCAATCTCTGGGAGACCATACAAGATGGCACCTTTGGAGTTAGTCGAGCTTAAGAAACAACTTGATGAGTCCTTGCAAAAGGGTTTCATCCATCCCAGTTCTTCTCCTTGGGCTTGTCCTGTCCTCTTCATCAAGAAGAAGGATGGTACGGAGCGGATGGTTGTAGATTATCGTCCCGTTTATTTGGTCACGATAAAGAACAAGTATCCGCTCCCCAGGATCAACGACCTGTATGATCAGCTCGCTGGATCCTCAGTCTTTTCCAATATGGATTTGAGGTTAGGCTACCACCAAATCAAAATCAGAAACGGGGACATCCCCAAAACGGCCTTTGTCACTCGTTATGGTCAATACGAGTACACCGTAATGTCTTTTGGCCTAACCAATGCTCCAGCTACTTTCTCCCGCTTGATGAACTCAATCTTTATGGAGTACTTAGATAAGCTCGTCGTGGTTTATCTCGATGATATTCTTATTTACTCGAAGAACGAGGAAGAGCATGCCGAACATCTTAGGCTTGTGTTAGAAAAACTCAAAGAGCACCGCCTTTATGCCAAGTTCTCCAAGTGTGAATTTTGGTTGCCAGAAGTGACCTATCTAGGCCACGTGATCTCCGGTAAGGGCATTGCTGTCAATCCCGAGAGAGTCAAAGCCGTTCTCGATTGGACTCCACTCGAATCGGTCAAACAAGTTAGGAGTTTCCTTGGTCTAGCCAGTTATTGTCGCCGCTTCGTTGAAAACTTCTCCAAAGTGACCAAACCCCTCACGGAGCTTCTCAAGAAAGATAAAAGGTTTGAGTGGACCCCACAGTGTGAGCACAGTTTTCAGGAACTGAAAAGACGCCTGACTTCTGCGCCCATACTCGTGCCACCGGATTTCACTAAAGACTTTGTTATCTATTGCGACGCTTCGCGTCAAGGACTAGGTTGCATTCTTATGCAGGATCGTCATGTGATTGCCTATGCATCTCGACAGTTGCATCCACATGAGGAGAATTATCCTACACATGATCTAGAGCTTGCAGCCGTGGTCTATGCACTTAAGACTTGGCGACATTACCTTCTTGGTAACCGTTGTGAAATCTACACTGACCATCAGAGTCTCAAGTATATCTTCACCCAACCGGATCTGAATCTCAGACAGAGACGTTGGTTGGAGTTGATCTCGGATTACGACTTAGGAATCACCTACACCCCAGGCAAAGCCAATGTCATGGCTGATGCTTTAAGTCGTAAATCCTATTGCAACAACCTCATGTTGCAACAATGTCAACCACCCCTCCATGAGGAATTTTGTAAGCTTAACCTTCACATAGCTCCTCATGGTTCCCTTTCTAGCTTGGTGGCGAAACCTACCCTTACGGATCAGATCATAGAGGCTCAGAAGCATGATACAGGAATCTCCCAGATTAAGAAAAATATTTCCAAGGGAGTTGCTCGCTGTTTCTCTATGGATGAACGAGGTGTGGTTTACTTTGGAAACCGTTTGGTGGCTCCCAAATGTCAACAGATGCAGCAACTGATCCTTAAAGAGGCCCATGAATCCCCTCTCACGATTCATCCTGGTAGTACAAAGATGTATCAGGACCTACGCCAGAGGTTCTGGTGGACTAGGATGAAGAGAGAAATCGCTCAGTATATTGCCAACTATGATGTTTGTCGTCGCGTTAAGGCAGAGCATCAAAGACCTGCTGGCACCCTTCAACCTTTAGCTATTCCCGAGTGGAAATGGGACAAAGTTGGTATGGACTTCATCACCGGCTTTCCCAGGACCAAGAAAGGAAATAATGCTATCTTCGTAGTCATTGATCGTCTCTCCAAAGTGTCACTCCATGGCGTCCCACTAGAGATCAATTCAGACCGTGGTAGTCTTTTCACCTCTCATTTCTGGGAAAGTTTCCAAACTGCCATGGGCACCCATCTTTCTTTCAGTACTGCGGGATATAACCTTTCAAACAGTGGAATCTCTCTCTACTGTTGGGTTTCTCTCCAGTTACTAGAATCATTCCTAGCATTTGCATTTTGTTCCCAGCTTGCACCGCCATTGTGTCATCCTACTACGGACTACCCTTCTCAGTAATTACTGATCAGGATCATCTTCAAAGTGGTCCTACCACGGGTTCCATCCATCTCCGATGATAAGCAAAAATCATCCATTGCTTTGTCTTCAACAAGGTAGTCCACATCATCCATCCTAGTCCAAGTATGCCATCTTTTCGAGCTATCTCAAACGATCAATTGTAAATTTTCCTTAAGCTGGCATGAAGAGTTTCAATGATCTGTGAATCAAAAGTAATTCTTTTTGCCACTTAAGGGAATATTTCTGCGAGTCACCTTCCTTAAGATGTCTCGTTATGGTTGTTGGGGAACGTAGTAATTTCAAAAAATTTCCTACGCACACGCAAGATCATGGTGATGCATAGCAACGAGATGGGAGAGTGTTGTCTACGTACCCAACGCAGAGCGACTGCGGAAGCGCTGAACCGACGTAGAGGAAGTAGTCATACGTCTTCACGATCCAACCGATCAAGCACCAAAACTACTGCACCTCCGAGTTCGAGCACACGTTCAGCCCGATGACGATCCCCCGACTCCGATCCAGCAAAGTGTCGGGGAAGAGTTCCGTCAGCACGACGGCATGGTGATGATCTTGATGTACTGCAGCAGCAGGGCTTCGCCTAAACTCCGCTACAGTATTATCGAGGAATATGGTGGCAGGGGGCACCGCACACGGCTAAGGAATAGATCACGTGGATCAACTTGTGTGTTTCTGGGGTGCCTCTGCCTCAGTATATAAAGGAGCCAAGGGGGAGGGGGGCGCCGGCCTAGGAGGAGGGCGCAGGAGGAGTCCTTCTCCTTCCGGGAGTAGGACTCCCCCCCAATCCTATTCCAACTAGGATTCCCAAGGGGGAAAGAGGGAGAGGGGTGGCCGGCCACCTCTCCTAGTCCTAATAGGACTAGGGGAGGGGGGGAGGTGCGCAGTCCATGTGGGTAGCCCTTTCACCTTTCCACTAAGGCCCACTAAGGCCCATATGATTCCCGGGGGGTTCCGGTAACCTCCCGGTACTCCGGTAAAATCCAGATTTCACCCGGAACACTTCCGATATCCAAACATAGGCTTCCAATATATCAATCTTTACGTCTCGACCATTTCGAGACTCCTCGTCATGTCCGTGATCACATCCGGGACTCCGAACAACCTTCGGTACATCAAAATGCATAAACTCATAATAACTGTCATCGTAACGTTAAGCGTGCGGACCCTATGGGTTCGAGAACAATGTAGACATGACCGAGACATGTCTCCGGTCAATAACCAATAGCGGGACCTGGATGCCCATATTGGCTCCTACATATTCTACGAAGATCTTTATCGGTCAGACCACATAACAACATACGTTGTTCCCTTTGTCATCGGTATGTTTACTTGCCCGAGATTCGATCGTCGGTATCCAATACCTGGTTCAATCTCGTTACTGGCAAGTCTCTTTACTCGTTCCGTAATACATCATCTCACAACTAACTTATTAGTTGCAATGCTTGCAAGGCTTATGTGATGTGCATTACCGAGAGGGCCCAGAGATAACTCTCCGACAATCGGAGTGACAAATCCTAATCTCAAAATATGCCAACCCAACATCTACCTTTGGAGACACATGTAATGCTCCTTTATAATCACCCAGTTACGTTGTGACGTTTGGTAGCACCCAAAGTGTTCCTCCGGCAAACGGGAGTTGCATAATCTCATAGTCATAGGAACATGTATAAGTCATGAAGAAAAGCAATAGCAACATACTAAACGATCGGGTGCTAAGCTAATGGAATGGGTCATGTCAATCAGATCATTCCACTAATGATGTGACCTCGTTAATCAAATAACAACTCTTTGTTCATGGTTAGGAAACATAACCATCTTTGATTAACGAGCTAGTCAAGTAGAGGCATACTAGTGACACTCTGTTTGTCTATGTATTCACACATGTATTATGTTTCCGGTTAATACAATTCTAGCATGAATAATAAACATTTATCATGATATAAGTTAATAAATAATAACTTTATTATTGCCTCTAGGGCATATTTCCTTCAGTCCCCACTTGCACTAGAGTCAATAATCTAGATTACACAGTAATGATTCTAACACCCATGGAGCCTTGGTGCTGATCATGTTTTGCTCGTGGAAGAGGCTTAGTCAATGGGTCTGCAACATTCAGATCCGTATGTATCTTGCAAATCTCTACGTCTCCCACCTGGACTAGATCCCAGATGGAATTGAAGCATCTCTTGATGTGCTTGGTCCTTTTGTGAAATCTGGATTCCTTTGCCAAGGCAATTGCACCAGTATTGTCACAAAAGATTTTCATTGGACCCGATGCACTAGGTATGACACCTAGATTGGATATGAACTCCTTCATCCAGACTCCTTCATTCGCTGCTTCCGAGCTATGTACTCTGCTTCACATGTAGATCCCGCTACGACGCTTTGTTTAGAACTGCACCAACTGTCAGCTCCACCGGTCAATGTAAACACGTATCTGGTTTGCGATTTAGAATCGTTCGGATCAGTGTCAAAGCTTGCATCAACGTAACCTTTTACGGTGAGCTCTTTGTCACCTCCATATACGAGAAACATATCCTTAGTCCTTTTCAGGTATTTCAGGATGTTCTTGACCGCTGTCCAGTGATCCACTCCTGGATTACTTTGGTACCTCCCTGCTAAACTTATAGCAAGGCACACATCAGGTCTGGTACACAGCATTGCATACATGATAGATCCTATGGCTGATGCATAGGGAACATCTTTCATATTCTCTCTATCTTCTGTAGTGGTCGGGCATTGAGTCTTACTCAACTTCACACCTTGTAACACAGGCAAGAACCCTTTCTTTGCTTGATCCATTTTGAACTTCTTCAAAATCTTGTCAAGGTATGTGCTTTGTGAAAGTCCAATTAAGCGTCTTGATCTATCTCTATAGATCTTTATGCCTAATATGTAAGCAGCTTCACCGAGGTCTTTCATTGAAAAACTCTTATTCAAGTATCCCTTTATGCTATCCAGAAATTCTATATCATTTCCAATCAATAATATGTCATCCACATATAATATCAGAAATGCTACAGAGCTCCCACTCACTTTCTTGTAAATACAGGCTTCTCCGAGAGTCTGTATAAAACCAAATGCTTTGATCACACTATCAATGCGTTTATTCCAACTCCGAGAGGCTTGCACCAGTCCATAAATGGATCGCTGGAGCTTGCACACTTTGTTAGCTCCCTTTGGATCGACAAAACCTTCTGGTTGCATCATATACAACTCTTCTTCCAGAAATCCATTCAGGAATGCAGTTTTGACATCTATCTGCCATATTTCATAATCATAAAATGCGGCAATTGCTAACATGATTCGGACGGCCTTAAGCATTGCTACGGGTGAGAAGGTCTCATCGTAGTCAACCCCTTGAACTTGTCGAAAACCTTTCGCGACAAGTCAAGCTTTATAGACAGTAACATTACCGTCAGCGTCAGTCTTTTTCTTGAAGATCCATTTATTCTCAATTGCTTGCCGATCATCGGGCAAGTCAACCAAAGTCCATACTTTGTTCTCATACATGGATCCCATGTCAGATTTCATGGCTTCAAGCCACTTTGCGGAATCTGGGCTCACCATCGCTTCTTCATAGTTCGTAGGTTCAT
This sequence comes from Triticum urartu, assembly GCF_003073215.2. Taxonomy (NCBI): domain Eukaryota; kingdom Viridiplantae; phylum Streptophyta; class Magnoliopsida; order Poales; family Poaceae; genus Triticum; species Triticum urartu. The sequence goes on along the minus strand of NC_053027.1, from coordinate 20,694,217 downwards.
CATGATCTAGTAGCATGACTTCCAGAACAGGATTACCGTACCACTCTGGTGCGGATCTTACTCTGGTTGATCTATGAGGTTCAGTAGTATCTTGATCTGAAGTTTCATGATCATTATCATTAGCTTCCTCACTAACTAGTGTAGGTGTCACTAAAACAGTTTTCTATGATGTACTACTTTCCAGTAAGGGAGCAGGTACAGTTACCTCGTCAAATTCTACTTTCCTCCCACTCACTTCTTTCGAGAGAAACTCCTTCTCTAGAAAGGATCCATTCTTAGCAACGAATGTCTTGCCTTCGGATCTGTGATAGAAGGTGTACCCAACAGTCTCCTTTGGGTATCCTATGAAGACACATTTCTCCGATTTGGGTTCGAGCTTATCAGGTTGAAGCTTTTTCACATAAGCATCGCAGCCCCAAACTTTAAGAAACGACAACTTTGGTTTCTTGCCAAACCACAGTTCATAAGGCGTCGTCTCAACGGATTTTGATGGTGCCCTATTTAACGTGAATGCGGCCATCTCTAAAGCATAACCCCAAAACGATAGCGGTAAATCTGTAAGAGACATCATAGATCGCACCCTATCTAGTAAAGTGCGATTACGACGTTCGGACACACTATTACGCTGTGGTGTTCCGGGTGGCGTGAGTTGCGAAACTATTCCACAGTTTTTCAAATGTACACCAAACTCGTAACTCAAATATTCTCCTCCACGATCAGATCGTAGAAACTTTATTTTCTTGCTACGATGATTTTCAACTTCACTCTGAAATTCTTTGAACTTTTCAAATGTTTCAGACTTATGTTTCATTAAGTAGATATACCCATATCTGCTTAAATCATCTGTGAAGGTGAGAAAATAACGATATCCGCCACGAGCCTCAATATTCATCGGACCACATACATCGATATGTATGATTTCCAACAAATCTGTTGCTCTCTCCATAGTACCGGAGAACAGTGTTTTAGTCATCTTGCCCATGAGGCACGGTTCGCAAGTACCAAGTGATTCATAATCAAGTGGTTCCAAAAGTCCATCAGTATGGAGTTTCTTCATGCGCTTTACACCGATATGACCTAAACGACAGTGCGACAAATAAGTTGCACTTTCATTATCAACTCTGCATCTTTTGGCTTCAACATTATGAATATGTGTATTACTACTATCGAGATTCAATAAGAATAGACCACTCTTCAAGGGTGCATGACCATAAAAGATATTACTCATATAAATAGAACAACCATTATTCTCAGATTTAAATGAATAACCGTCTCGCATTAAACAAGATCCAGATATAATGTTCATGCTCAACGCTGGCACCAAATAACAATTATTTAGGTCTAATATTAATCCCGAAGGTAGATGTAGAGGTAGCGTGCCGACCGCGGTCACATCGACTTTGGAACCGTTTCCCACGCGCATCGTCACCTCGTCCTTTACTAGTGCCCGCTTATTCCGTAGTCCCTGTTTCGAGTTGCAAATATTAGCAACAGAACCAGTATCAAATACCCACGTGCTACTGCGAGTTCTAGTAAAGTACACATCAATAACATGTATATCACATATACCTTTGTTCACCTTGCCATCCTTCTTATCCGCCAAATACTTGGGGCAGTTCCGCTTCCAGTGACCAGTCTGCTTGCAGTAGAAGCACTCAGTTTCAGGCTTAGGTCCAGACTTGGGTTTCTTCTCTTGAGCAGCAACTTGCTTGCCGTTCCTTTTGAAGTTCCCCTTCTTCTTCCCTTTGCCCTTTTTCTTGAAACTAGTGGTCTTGTTAACCATCAACACTTGATGCTCCTTCTTGATTTCTACCTCCGCAGCTTTCAGCATTGCAAAGAGCTCGGGAATAGTCTTGTTCATCCCTTGCATATTATAGTTCATCACGAAGCTCTTGTAGCTTGGTGGCAGTGATTGGAGAATTCTGTCAATGACGCAATCATCTGGAAGATTAACTCCCAATTGAATCAAGTGATTATTATACCCACACATTTTGAGTATATGCTCACTGACAGAACTGTTCTCCTCCATCTTGCAGCTATAGAACTTATTGGAGACTTCATATCTCTCAATCCGGGCATTTGCTTGAAATATTAACTTCAACTCCTGGAACATCTCATATGCTGCATGACGTTCAAAACGTTGTTGAAGTCCCGATTCTAAGCCGTAAAGCATGGCACACTGAACTATCGAGTAGTCATCAGCTTTGCTCTGCCAGACGTTCATAACATCTGGTGTTGCTCCAGCAGCAGGCCTGGCACCCAGCGATGCTTCCAGGACGTAATTCTTCTGTGCAGCAATGAGGATAATCCTCAAGTTACAGACCCAGTCCGTGTAATTGCTACCATCATCTTTCAACTTTGCTTTCTCAAGGAACGCATTAAAATTCAACGGAACAACAGCACGAGCCATCTATCTACAATCAACATAAACAAGCAAGATACTATCAGGTACTAAGTTCATGATAAGTTTAAGTTCAATTAAACAAATTACTTAAGAACTCCCACTTAGATAGACATCCCTCTAATCTTCTAAGTGATCACGTGATCCAAATCAACTAAACAATAACCGATCATCACGTGAGATGGAGTAGTTTTCAATGGTGAACATCATTATGTTGATCATATCTACTATATGATTCATGCTCGACCTTTCGGTCTCCATGTTCCGAGGCCATATCTGCATATGCTAGGCTCGTCAAGTTTAACTTGAGTATTCTGCGTCTGCAAAACTGGCTTGCACCCGTTGTAGATGGACGTAGAGCTTATCACACCCAATCATCACGTGGTGTCTGGGCACGACGAACTTTGGCAACGGTGCATACTCAGGGAGAACACTTCTTGATAATTTAGTGAGAGATCATCTTATAATGCTACCGTCAATCAAAGCAAGATAAGATGCATAAAAAGATAAACATCACATGCAATCAATATAAGTGATATGATATGGCCATCATCATCTTGTGCTTGTGATCTCCATCTCCGAAGCATCGTCATGATCACCATTGTCACCGGCGCGACACCTTGATCTCCATCGTAGCATCGTTGTCGTCTCGCCAATCATATGCTTCCACGACTATTACTACCGTTTAGTAATAAAGTAAAGCATTACATCGCGATTGCATTGCATACAATAAAGCGACAACCATATGGCTCCTGCCAGTTGCCGATAACTCGGTTACAAAACATGATCATCTCATACAATAAAAAATCATGCCTTGACCATATCACATCACAACATGCCCTGCAAAAACAAGTTAGACGTCCTCTACTTTGTTGTTGCAAGTTTTACGTGGCTGCTACGGGCTTAAGCAAGAAACAATCTCACCTACGCATCAAAACCACAATGATAGTTTGTCAAATAGACTCTGTTTTAACCTTCGCAAGGACCGGGCATAGCCATACTTGGTTCAACTAAAGTTGGAGAGACAGTCGCCCGCAAACCGTCTATGTGCAAAGCACGTCGAGGGAACCGGTCTCGCGTAAGCGTACGCGTAAGGTTGGTCCGGGTCGTCTCGTCCAACAATATCGCCGAACCAAAGTATGACATGTTGGTAGGCAGTATGACTTGTATCGTCCACAACTCACTTGTGTTCTACTCATGCAAAAAACATCAAACCATAAAACCTAGGCTCGGATGCCACTGTTGGGGAACGTAGTAATTTCAAAAAATTTCCTACGCACACGCAAGATCATGGTGATGCATAGCAACGAGAGGGGAGAGTGTTGTCTACGTACCCAACGCAGACCGACTGCGGAAGTGCTGAACCGACGTAGAGGAAGTAGTCGTACGTCTTCACGATCCAACCGATCAAGCACCGAAACTACGGCACCTCCGAGTTCGAGCACACGTTCAGCCCGATGACGATCCCCGGACTCCGATCCAGCAAAGTGTCGGGGAAGAGTTCCGTCAGCACGACGGCATGGTGACGATCTTGATGTACTGCAGCAGCAGGGCTTCGCCTAAACTCCGCTACAGTATTATCGAGGAATATGGTGGCAGGGGGCACCACACACGGCTAAGGAATAGATCACGTGGATCAACTTGTGTGTTTCTGGGGTGCCTCTGCCTCAGTATATAAAGGAGCCAAGGGGGAGGGGGGCGCCGGCCTAGGAGGAGGGCGCAGGAGGAGTCCTTCTCCTTCCGGGAGTAGGACTCCCCCCCAATCCTATTCCAACTAGGATTCCCAAGGGGGAAAGAGGGAGAGGGGTGGCCGGCCACCTCTCCTAGTCCTAATAGGACTAGGGGAGGGGGGGAGGCGCGCAGCCCTTGTGGGCAGCCCTTTCACCTTTCCACTAAGGCCCACTAAGGCCCATATGATTCCCGGGGGGTTCCGGTAACCTCCCGGTACTCCGGTAAAATCCCGATTTCACCCGGAACACTTCCGATATCCAAACATAGGCTTCCAATATATCAATCTTTACGTCTCGACCATTTCGAGACTCCTCGTCATGTCCGTGATCACATCCGGGACTCCGAACAACCTTCGGTACATCAAAATGCATAAACTCATAATAACTGTCATCGTAACGTTAAGCGTGCGGACCCTACGGGTTCGAGAACAATGTAGACATGACCGAGACATGTCTCCGGTCAATAACCAATAGCGGGACCTGGATGCCCATATTGGCTCCTACATATTCTACGAAGATCTTTATCGGTCAGACCTTATAACAACATACGTTGTTCCCTTTGTCATCGGTATGTTTACTTGCTCGAGATTCGATCGTCGGTATCCAATACCTAGTTCAATCTCGTTACCGGCAAGTCTCTTTACTCGTTCCGTAATACATCATCTCACAACTAACTTATTAGTTGCAATGCTTGCAAGGCTTATGTGATGTGCATTACCGAGAGGGCCCAGAGATACCTCTCCGACAATCAGAGTGACAAATCCTAATCTCGAAATACGCCAACCCAACATCTACCTTTGGAGACACCTGTAATGCTCCTTTATAATCACCCAGTTACGTTGTGACATTTGGTAGCACCCAAAGTGTTCCTCCGGCAAACGGGAGTTGCATAATCTCATAGTCATAGGAACATGTATAAGTCATGAAGAAAAGCAATAGCAACATACTAAACGATCGGGTGCTAAGATAATGGAATGGGTCATGTCAATCAGATCATTCCACTAATGATGTGACCTCATTAATCAAATAACAACTCTTTGTTCATGGTTAGGAAACATAACCATCTTTGATTAACGAGCTAGTCAAGTAGAGATGTTCCATTGCTCCTGATGTGTGTGCTATGTCTCAACTCAAGAGATGTTCTTACGTCTCATTCCGTGAGCTGATCTTGAGTGCTCGATCTTCGAGGAGATCGATTCCTGTAGGGTTTTCCTTTCTTTCTGTCGTCATCATGTTGGATGGAGTTCTCAGAGCAAGACGACGAGACAAAGATGGTGATTTAATCAACCCCTTCATCTTACCCTACACCTGAATCTCGGGGCGAGATTCTTGTTTAGTGGGGGTGAGCTGTCATAGCCCCAGTTCAGGCCTTGCCTGCCTTTGCTTTGGCATCCATGCATCATGTTTAAATTGCTTTTAAATGTGAATTGGGGAAAGTGGAAAACCTCAGAGATCATTTCTAAAAATGATCACCATTAAAAATTGCTTCAAACAAACCCAAGAAAATGTTCCTGTTAAGCTATAAAAATATTGGCAAGAAGTAAAACTCAAACCAATATTTTTGGAGTCTCAGGGATATTTATTTTGGGCCTTTGAAATTAAATCAGTAAGTATTTGACTTTTGGATTATATTCATTTTATAAAGAATATATTTCAAAAGGCCCTGAAATTATTTATGTGCCTTTGGAAAAGTCCATAATGGCAACATACAGATATTCAGAAGGTTTTGCCCTGTTTTGATTTACTTTTGAAATTGAATCAGTGGCAAAATAATTAAAACAAAACAGAAAAAACAGAAAATAGAAAAGACAGAGCAGATCTTACCTGTAGCTTACCTGGCAGCCCAGCTGGCCCAGCTCAATGGCCCAGCCCACCAGGCCCGTTGCCAGTCATATCCTAGCTCCTGCCAGGAGGAGGACGCCGTGTCGCCCGCGCACGCACCTGAGGATTCCACGTCATGCTTCGTGCTGGCGGCCTCCCCTTCGAGCCTATCCGCGCCTGGAGACGCCCGCGACCCCCTGGACCCTCCAGCTCACTCTCTCGAGCTCCTCCCCCTCCTCTGCTCTCTCTCCCGCGCAACCGCCGTGAGCACCCGAGAACGCCGTCGCCGTTCACCTTAGCCACCGCGCACCCAGGCTTCACCGATGGGTCACATCCCATTGCCGGACTCTTCTTAATGTTTAAGACGACACAGGCGACCGTAGAAGGCCACAGTAAATGAGCGCTCAGAATGCTCCCAGTAAATGAGCGCAACCACCCGTTTGCCCTGCCCTGCACCGTAGCCCCGTCCCCGAGGTCGGCCAAACTCCGGCCGCCGCCCAACTTGCCGCCACCGCCGCTATAGATCGCCCCGCGACAAGCCAGTGCCTCCCCTGGATGCAGGCAAGCGAGGGCAACCCCCTGGTGCCCTTGGCTTGACCCACCGCCGCCCGTAGCGCCGCTCCGGCGACCTTCCATCGCGACTTGAGGTCGCCGGCATCTAACCCCGGTAGCTGGTGACGTGGCACCATCTTTAGGGCCTAATCGCCCGGCTAACTAAGCCCCCAAGGCACTGACACCAGGGCCCCACCGATTTATTTAAACCCCTAACAAAATTAGTTAGACTTAAGTTAATCCCGGTGGACCCATGCGTCAGAGTTGACTGTGGTGACGTGGGCGTTGACCTGGCCCACATGTCCGTGACACTAATGGCACTGGGCCACTGACCGGTGGGTCCCATGTGTCAGGTTTGATTCTAACCGGCCCTGTTGACCTGCTGACGTCATAATGACGTAGTGCTGACGCAGTAAAGGAATTTTTGGTTTTAAAATAATACAGGAAATTGCAGAAAACAATTCAAAGTTCTAAAAATCATAGAAATTCAACCGTAACTCCAAATAAGATAAATTATATATGAAAAATTATCAGAAAAATTCAAGGAATCTGTTTATGGCATTTGCATGCATGTTTGAACAACCTAGGGTTGCTGTAAAGGGCAATTTGCATAAATGACATTTAAATAAGCACATATGGAGTTTGAATTTGAACCCTAGGTTCAAACCAACTTCATTTAATATGGTTGCTAGTTGCATTAGCTCAATCAACAGCATATTGCCATGACATTATCATGCATCATAATTGTTGCATTGCATTGATTGTGTTCCTCTTTGTTTGCCGGTATTTGTCCCCTCTCGATAGACGTGGTTCCGACGACGAGTTCGATGACACCGATGAAGAACTATACTATCCTCAGAAGTGCCAGGCAAGCAAAACCCCTTTGTTCATTCCGATACAATCCCACTCTCTCGCTCCTGCTCTCTTTTACTGCATTAGGACAACAACGATTCAACTGTTACTTGCTGCGGTAGTTGAGCCCTTATCCTCTGCATTACCTGTCATTGCCACAGTAAATAGATAAAACCCACTAGCATGAGTAGGAGTTGTTTGAGCCCTGATGTGCCTACTCATTCATGTTTGTTTGTCATGCCTGCTACTGCTTAGAGTTGAGTCAGGTCTGATTCATCGGGAAGGAATCGGAGGTGTGTAAACATGTCCTACTGCTGAGAGCTAAGTGTGTGAACACGATTTGGTAAAGGTAACGGTGAGAGGCCATGTAGGAGTACATGGTGGGTTGTCTCATTGAAGCCGTCCTTAGGAACTGAGTTCTGTGTTTGTGATCCATGAAACAGTTACTACCACACATTGGGCCAGAAACCAATGGATCCTCTCAGCTTCTTGATCACCCTTGTCCTCTGTCCAGGAGTTGCAACTAGTTTCTGGTGTTTATAGGACATGTGTTGGCGGCCGTGCGTAGCGCTGACCCTAGGGGTGGGCTATGATGCGGTAGATACACCGTGGCACGGTGTACCGGGCGCCCGTTTGGTGTCTCGGGAACCCTGTTCACATCGTTCGGGGCCGTATGTGGAAACCTCGGCCGGACTCCCTGCGGATGGAACCTGGATAGGCGATAAACCTGGACTAGAGACTTGAGTGTTTAGGTAGGCCGTGGCGGACACCCTCGTTGGGCTTCCGCTTGAAGGTTGCCGAGTACATGTCGTGTAAACGGCGGTAAGTGGTGAGAGCGTGTGTGAAGAAGTACACCCCTGCAGGGTTAACATCATCTATTCGAATAGCCGTGTCCGCAGTAATGGACTTCTGGGTTGCCTATAACAGTTCATAGACAAGTGAAAGTGGATACTCTAAAATGCGCAAGATAAGCGTGAGTGCTATGGATGGTGTTCTCGTAGGTAGACGAGAGCGGATCCATAGTAGTGTATTGAATGGTGAATATGTGGACTCGTGTGCGCCACCTCAAAAGAGATGCTTGCAATCATAGTTCAGGTTAGCCACTGAGTCAAAGCTGGCTTGCTGCAGTTAAACTCCACCACCCCCCTTGTTGATACCGATTCATATGTAGTTTAGTACTGATGTAAGTCTTGCTGAGTACTTTTGTACTCACGTTTGCTTAATTTATGTTTTGTAGAAAGATTTCAGTCTCGCTATTAGTTCCGCGTGGACTTCGACGTTTAGCTTGATACCTCAGCTACGATCTTGTGCCCTCGGCAGGATCTGGTAGATAGTCAGGCTTCTTAGCCTTTTTCATTTGTAGATGTCTGTTCTCAGACATGTTAAGCTTCCGCATGTGCTTTGACTTGTATGCTATGATTGTTGGGTCATGAGACCCATGTATGTAATATCTCGCTCCTCGGGGCCTAAAGAATGAATACTTGAGTTGTAGAGTTATGTTGTGATGCCATGTTGTATTTACACATATCGAGCATATTGTGTGTATGATTGAAATGCTTGGTATGTGTGGGATCCGACAATCTAGTTGTTTATCCTTGGCAGTGTCTCTTATGGGGAAATGTAGTCTAGTGCTTCCATGAGCCATAGTAGTCCGCTACAGCCCGGTTCACCGGAGTCCTGTTAGCCCAGCACTACTGCTTAGGACACTTGACTGGCCGGCATGTGTTTCACTTCGTTCCTATGTCTGTCCCTTCGGGGAAATGTCACGCGGTGACATCCGCACACACCGCACCTCGTAGCGCCTCGCTAGTGCGCCCGTTTTCCCGCTAGCTCGCTGCAGCAGCAAAACCACCAATGGCCGAGCTCCGACCGCCGCCACGAGCTCGACTCCGGCGAGCTCGCTCCACCCCAGCTCTTCCCACTTGCCCCACTAGATGCGCGCGAACCCTAGCTACGCGTAGGACCAAACCGCGGTCAAATTGGTCGCCTGTGGGCGATTTTCGAAGCTCTCCGCCGTCTCGGCCTCGCCGGCGACTCAACGCCGGCGGGATTAACCCCGCTGACCAGGGGTTTGACCCCAGTTTGACTCCGCTTGAGACACTGATAGGTGGGGCCGGCTCCTAACTAATTTAGATTAGTTTAAATTAGAGCTAATCACTTTGTTAGAGGTTAATGACGTCGTTAACTAACCCTCTCTCACTGACATGTGGGCCCAGAGCCTAACTAACCCAGTTTAGTGCAACATTCTACCAAGGCATGACTCTCAGTAATTGTTTGTGGTCATCTTCAAAGTGGTCTTACCATGGGCACTAATCCTTCTCGATGATAAGCAGAAATCATCCCTTGCGTTGTCTTCAACAAGGTAGTCCACATCATCCATCCTAGTCCGAGTATGCAATTTCTTCGAGCTCTTTCAAACAATCAATTGTAATTTGTCTTAAGCTGGTATGAAGCGTTTCAATGATCTATGGATCAAAAGTAATTCTTTTTGACACTTAAGGGAACAATCCATTGAGTCACCTTTCCCAAGGTGCCCTGTTACGGGATCATGGCAATTATTACCCCGCCACCTTGACACCATCCACCATCTTTCTAAGCGTGGAATTGTTGCCCACCAAATCAAACCCCATCGTTTGTTCTTCCATCCCTCTTGATGTGTTTTGTGTCTCAACTCGAGATGTTTCAACATCTCATTCCGCGAGTTGAGATTCTATAGTTCGATCTTTGGGAAGATCAATCCTAGTAGAGTTTCTTTCCGTCGTCATCTCGTGGACGAAGATCTCAAAAGCGAGGATGTCAAGATCAACGTATGCAACGAATCAACAACCTTATGAGGTGCAACTTGGATCGTGAAGATTGTGTTGGTCTTGTGCCCCTCTGTCTTCTTACCTCACGTCTTGAATCTCGGGAGGAGATTCTTGTTTAGTGGGGGTGAGTTGTCACAGCCCTAGATTAGCCTTTGCTTGTCCTTGCATGATCATCATGTTTAAATTTTGAAATTTGAATTGAGGAATTTTCAAAGCCTTAGAAAAACCTCTAAAAATAACCAACATTTAAATCCCATCAAATGAGTCCAAAGAAATGTTCCTGTTACTCTATGAAAATATTGGTAAGGGGTAAAATCCAAACCAATATTTTTGGAATCACAGAAATATTTATTTTGGGCCTTTGACTTAAATCAATGACATATTTGAGTTGAATTTATTTCTATTATATAAGAAATAAAGTTCAAATATTTTTGTAAATTGCAGGTGACCTTGGACTAGTTCTGTGCTTACATAGCAATATACAGAAAGTTCAAAAAATGATCTGATGTTTTAAATCAAATCAAAACAAATTGCAGAAAATAGAAAACATTAATAAATAGAAAAGCAGAGAGAGAGAAGAACTTATGTGGCCTTACCTGATGCCGGCCCAACTGGCAGCCCAGCTTGCTGGCCCAGCCCATCTGGCGCCTCCTGTCGTCTTCCCCGCGACAGAAGGACGCCGGGCGTGTGCCCCGTGCGCGCGGCCACGAGCTCCGGCCACCTCCTGCTTGCCGCACCCCCTCGACGCCTGGACGCCTCTGGGAGACGCCACGACACCCCCGGACCTCTCTCACTCTCCCCCTTCTCCCCTCTCGCTCTGGACCCCTCCCCCTCCTCCGCTCTCTCTCACGCGCACGGCCGAGTGAGACCGTCGCCGCCGCTTGCCGTCGCCGCGTCCACCGTGTTCCCCGAGCCTCCCCGAGCTATCCCCGAGCTCCTCCACCTCGTTCCCTACCTCCTCACCGAGCCAAGCTACCAAAAGGGCCCCGAAGCGCCACCCCCACCGTTTTTCCCCTCCTCGGCCACCGAGGATCGCCGCCACCGAATTGCTGCCGCCTCCGCCTCCCCGAGCTCGCTGAGACCGTCTCCGACTCCGCTGTGAGCTCCGCCATCTTCTCCCCTGCTCCCCGCGCTCGTACGCACCCTCTAGCCGCCTCCTCCACCGGAGCCGAGCCGCTCCGCCGCACGAGCTCGACACCGGCGACACTCCGGTGACCATTTGGTCATGCGCCGGTGTGCAACGTGTTAGCAGCCTCACATAGAGCAGCCCCCGAGCTTTAGTTCGCGCATTTGCGCGCCGTAGCACCTAACCCGAGCGGGCCCGAGCTCCGGCCGCCGCTGCACTGCTCGCCGTCGGTGTTCTCGGCCACCCCAGGCCTGGAGGCCATCGCCGTTCGATGCGCCGCTTCGCCAGCATCCCGGAGAGCCCAACCGCGTGCTGAACGGTGCACCAGAGGGGTTCTCCGAAGCCCCTCGTCGCCGCTGACCTCGCCGGCGACTCAACGCCGGCGAGTTTGACCCGCTCGACCCGGGGTTTGACCTCCTTGGGGTCAATACATGTGGGCCCCACCCCTGACTCGTTTAGTTTAGGACTAATTACCCCACTTCTGACACTGACAGTGGGCCCAATGCCTGTTAACTTGGTTAGTTAATCCTATTTAACCTTGTTAGCTAATTGAGTCACTGACCAGTGGACCTCACTGGTCAGGTTTGACCCGGACTAGCTCCTGTTGACCAGCTGATGTCACACTGACGCACTGCTGACGCAATAAAGCATTTACTGGATTTATTCTTTTACAGGAAATTCCAGAAAATAGCCAAAACTTCTAAAAATCATAGAAAATAATCTGTAACTCAGAATGAAATAATTTATATATGAAAAATTATCAGAAAAATTCAAGGAATCTGTTTATGGCATTTTCATGCATGTTTGAACAATGTTTGTCCCCCTTTTTTGGACAAAACAAATAAATGGCATTTAACTAATCATAGATGGAGTTTGAATTTGAATCTTGTATTCAAACAAACTTCATTTAATTGTGTTGCTAGTTGCATTAGCTCAATCAACAACATATTGCCATGTCATTATCATGCATCATGTTGTGCATTGCATTGATTGTGTTCCTTCTCTATTGCCGGTGGTTGTCCCCTCTCGACAGACGTTGTACCGACGCTGTGATCGTTGACACTGATGAAGACCCAATGATATCTTCAGAAGTGCCAGGCAAGAAAAAACCCCTTGTTCATTCCGATACAAACCCACTCTCTCGCTCCTGCTCTCTTTTACTGCATTAGGGCAACAACGATTCAACTGTTACATGCTGCGGTAGTGGAACCCCTTTCCTTTGCATGACCTGTCATTGCCACAGTAAATAGATGAAACCCACTAGCATGAGTAGGAGTTGTTTGAGCCCTGATGTGCCTACTCATTCATGTTTGCTTGTCATGCCTGCTATTGCTTAGAGTTGTGTCAGGTCTGATTCATCGGGAATGAATTGGAATGGTGATGAACATGTCCAACCGTTGAGAGCTAAGTGTGTGAACACGATTTGGTAAAGGTAGCGGTGAGAGGCCATGTAGGAGTACATGGTGGGTTGTCTCATTGAAACCGTCCTCAGGAACTGAGTTCTGTGTCTATGATCCATGAACAGTTACTACCACTCATTGGGATCCTTAATTGACCCTCTCGGCTTCTTAATCACCCTAGTACTCTGTCCAGGAGTTGCAACTAGTTTCTGGTGTTTGTAGGTTATGTGTTGGCGGCCGTGCGTAGCGCTGACCCCAGGGGTGGGCTATGTTGCGGTAGATACACCGTGGCACGGTGTATCGGGCGCCCGTTTGCTGTCTCGGGAACCCTGTTCACATCGTTCGGGGCCGTATGTGGAAACCTCGGCCGGACTCCCTGCGGATGGAACCTGGATAGGCGATAAACCTGGAATAGAGACTTAAGTGTTTAGGTAGGCCGTGGCCGACACCCTCGCTAGGCTTCCGCTTGAAGGTTGCCGAGATACATGACGTGTATATGGTGGTAAGTGGTGGGAGCGTGGGTGAAGAAGTACACCCCTGCAGGGTTATCATTATCTATTCGAATAGCCAGATTCCTCCGATATGGAAACATGGACCCCTTGCATAGTTCATAGACAAGTGAAAGTGGATACTCTAAAACTCGCAAGATAAGTGTGAGTGCTATGGATGGCCTTCTTGTACGGAGACAGGAGCGGAACCATAGTGGTGTATTGAATGGTGAATATGTGGACTCGTGTGCGCCACCCCAAAAGAGTTGCATGCAATCGTAGTTCAGGTTAGCCACTGAGTCAAAGCTGGCTTGCTGCAGTTAAACTTCACCACCCCCCTTGTTGATACCGATGCATATGTAGTTTAGTACTGATGTAAGTCTTGCTGGGTACCTTTGTACTCACGTTTGCTTAATTTATGTTTTACAGAGAGATTTCCGTCTCTCTAGTAGTTCCGCGTGGACTTCGACGTTTATCTTGATACCTCAGCTACGATCTTGTGTCCTCGGCAGGATCTGATAGATAGTCAGGCTTCTTAGCCTTTTTCATTTGTAGATGTCTGTTCTCAGACATGTTAAGCTTCCGCATGTGCTTTGACTTGTATGCTATGATTGTTGGGTCATGAGACCCATGTTTGTAATATCTCGCTCCTCGGAGCCTAATGAATAAATACTTGAGTTGTAGAGTTATGTTGTGATGCCATGTTGTATTTACACATATCGAGCATATTGTGTGTATGATTGAAATGCTTGGTATGTGTGGGATCCGACAATCTAGTTGTTTATCCTTGGCAGTCTCTCTTATGGGGAAATGTAGTCTAGTGCTTCCATGAGCCATAGTAGTCCGCTACAGCCCGGTTCACCGGAGTCCTGTTAGCCCAGCACTACTACTCAGTACACTTGACTAGCCGGCATGTGTTTCACTTCGTTCCTGTGTCTGTCCCTTCGGGGAAATGTCACGCGGTGACATCCGGAGTCCTGTTAGCCAGTGCTACAGCCTGGATTCACACGCTGTTGACCGACACGCTCGATGTGATTCATGCATGCCTGTCCCCATAGGTTAGTGCCGCTATGGGTTCATGATTAGCCATGTCGGCCCGGGTTCTCTGTCATATGGATGCTAGCGACATTATGATATACGTGAGCCAAAAGGCGCAAACGGTCCCGGGCCAGGTAAGGTGGCACCCGTGGAATACCGTGCGTGAGGCCGCAAAGTGATATGATGTGTTACATGCTAGACCGGTGTGACTTAGGATCGGGGTCCTGACAGCGTTGGTATCGATCGTAGCTGGGATACAAGCTACTCGTCGAAGCCACTAGTGTAACCAACTGCAAAACATAAATAAGCAAATGTGAGTACAAAGGTACCCAGCAAGTCTTACATCAGAGCTATCTACATATGCAACATTATCAACAAAAGGGGGGGTGGTGGATTTTTAACAGCAGCAAGCCAGCTTTGACTCAGTGGCTAACCTATACTACGAGTATCGGAAACTTCTTGAGGTGAGAAGACGCACACGAGTCCACATATTCACCATAACAATACTCCACTATGGATCCGTTCCCGTCTCCCTACGAGAAGGCCATCCATAGCACTCACGCTTATCTTGCGGATTTTAGAGTATCCACTTCAAATTGTCTATGTACTACATAAGTCCTCCAAGTTTCCATATCCGAGGAATACGGCTATTCGAATAGATACTGTTGACTCTGCAGGGGTGTACTTCGTCACACACGCTCTCGCCACTTATAGCCCTGTACACGTCATGTACCTCGGCAACCTTCAAGCGGAAGCCGGGCGAGGGTGTTTGTACATGGCATCTCATTTCTATTTTTGTTTTATAGTTGGTTACACTAGTGGCTTCGACGAGTAGTTTGTATCCCAGCTATGATCTTGTACCCTTGGGAGGGTCGTGTATAATCAGGCTTCTTAGTCTTTTCCTTCTGTAGTTGTCTGTACTCAGACATGTAATGCTTCTGTTGCTTGTATGCTCTGAATGATCGGTCTTGAGACCCCTGTTTGTATTGAATGATTTGTGGCTCTTCTGGGCCTTTATCTATATGAGTTTGAGTTATGTTGTGATGCCATGTTGTACAACACATACTTGCATGTTATGCGTACGTGTAACGTGTATTGCTATGTGTGGGATCCGACAACCTATTTGTTTACCTCTGATAGCCTCTCTTATGGGGAAATGTAGTCTTGTGCTTCCATGAGCCATAGTAGTCCGCTACAGCCCGGTTCACCGGAGTCCTGCTAGCCCAGCACTGCTGCTCCGGAACACTTGACTGGCCGGCATGTGATTCACTTTGTTCCTGTGTCTGTCCCTTCGGGGAAATGTCACGCGGTGACATCCGGAATCCTGTTAGCCCAGTGCTACAGCCCGGATTCATACGCTGTTGACCGACATGCTCGAGGTTGATTCATATATGCCTGTCCCTGTAAGTTAGTGCTACTTTGGGTTCACGACTAGTCATGTCGGCCCGGGTTCTCTGTCATATGGATGCTAGCGACACTATCATATACGTGAGCCAAAAGGCGCAAACGGTCCCGGGCCAAGTAAGGTGGCACCCGTGGGAAAAAGTTCACCCTCTTTGTCTTGGGTTAGAACCTCTGGCAAAATTGGTGCACAATTTTCTAGGTCAATAGAAGGTCATTGAATTAAATCATAAGTATTTGATTTTGGGCATTTAAATGCTATAAAATAATTTAAATGCTCAAATAATTCTGGAAATAAATGTGCTGTTGGAAATATTCTAAACAGAGCCCACAATTACTTTCAGGATTTTTGGAAACGTTTTAGTATTTTTAATAAATCCCAACAGTTGTAGTTAGATAGAAAAAGAAAGCAAATCAGAAAAAGAGAGAGAGGGAGAAGCCCACCTGGGCCTTACCTGTGCTGGCCCGGCCCACCTGGCCTGTGCCAGTCGTCACCCACCTCTGCAAGTAGGCAGAGGCGTGTCGCCGGCGCGTGCTCCCGCGGCCACCTCCTCCTTCCACCTCCTCCTAGCCCAGCACTACTGTTCAAGACACTTGACTGGCCGGCATGTGTTTCACTTCGTTCCTATGTCTGTCCCTTCGGGGAAATGTCACGCGGTGATATCCGGAGTCCTTCCTAGCCTGCTACAGCCTGGGTTCCCCAGAGTCCTGTTAGCCCAGTGCTACAGCCCGGAATCACTCGCTCATGACCGACATGCTCACTGTGATTCATGTATGCCTGTCTCCATAGGTCTGTGCCGCTTTGGGTTCACGACTAGCCATGTCGGCCCGGGTTCTCTGTCATATGGATGCTAGTGACACTATCATATACGTGAGCCAAAAGGCGCAAACGGTTCCGGGCCATGGTAAGGCGACACCCGTGGAATACCGTGCGTGAGGCCGCAAAGTGATATGAGGTGTTACCGGCTAGATCGATGTGGTTTGGAATCGGGGTCTTGACAGTGTTGGCATCAGAGCCGGACTGCCTATATGTAGGGGAATTGATTGTGGGAGGGAAC
Organism: Triticum urartu; assembly: GCF_003073215.2. NCBI lineage: Eukaryota > Viridiplantae > Streptophyta > Magnoliopsida > Poales > Poaceae > Triticum > Triticum urartu. Next base: position 20,677,543 of record NC_053027.1, on the reverse strand, counting down.
GTAAGGCTCTTTTACTCCTTTACCCTATGCCCTCTGATCTGTGTCATTCTCTTCTCATTCAACGTGGGTTAAGGACTAGGCTCTCTTCTTCTATCTGGTTCACGTGTTACTAATCCGTAGTAGCTTATAGGATTGTTGTTACAAGTCCCAGTTCAGTTTCTACTATTCTTAGTATGTTGCTAATTGAATCAGAACCTTGATATGATGTTGTTGAGTGGTATTGCAGATTGTTGTGGATGTCTCAAATCTTTTTCTGAGCATTTACAGCTGTTATGCTGTCCAATTTTCCCTAGAAATTCCATTGTCTTTGCTTTGTGGTTGTGCTTTCAGATGGCCAACCGTGTTCAAAACCAAGTGGTTCGCCTAACCCGGTGCCTCGACGTGCCCGGTCATACTGCTATGTTAGTCCGGGTAATGATCGAGACGGGTTACCGTTGGTATCCCGAATACACTGTCGAAGAGCAGTTCCGCGACTTTAATCAAAGCCAATATTTCTGCACCGTCAGGATATTTCCTTCTTATCCTGGATCTACCGAGCCCCTTGACTGTTCCTATGGACTCGGGGTTACTATTGAGATGGCTGTGTAGGATGTTGCCTATTCCATGATGAGCATCATGCGAGTCCGGACTGGCCTGCTTCGGAACACCGACTTCCGTTACATGCCAGCTTCGCTTCTGGGAGCGCAAGGGTATCTCCAGGCTATCTATGCTGACTCCACTCAGGAGGACTCATTAACTCGTACCACTGCCGAGATGCTCGAAGATATGGACCGAGAGAATCGGGCCTTGAGGTTGGAGCTTTTCAATACCCGTGCTGATCATTGGGTCACATTGACTCGGTTTGCACCTGCGGTGCAAGATGGATGTATGGATACAAGGGATCTGTATCCTGTGAGATCTGCTCTGCCAGACATGGTGGATTGGCGTGATGTGGGAGGCATCACCCCACCCCGTGGTCCTCGCAGGCCACCGTTTGTTGGTCCAAGACCTCATCCTAGCCCCTTTGGTCCACAAGCTCCTCAGGACCGTCTGTTCCTGGATGATCACGTTGAACTTCCAGGCTATGGAGGTGACTTCTATGAGGACTACTACGGAGCTGTCTGAGTTAGTAGTAGTACCACTAGTATTGTAACAGTTGTATCTCCACTGTCCTGCGTGACTTGTGGAATATGGCTTTGTGTGTAATCAATTCCGGAGGTGTAGACAAATAATGTATAGGAGCTTGGAATGCCTCCGATGAGATGTAACGTCTTTCATCATAGTTGTACTGTAGCCTGGGCTTGTACTAAACTATGTATGATGTGTATGACCGTTGGTATATATATATGGTAGTCTTATATTACCATGAACATCTCTGCATTCCGTGTTATCCATTACATTCTGCACTTCCTTGCTAAGTTTGAGCCATCCTTATCTAAACCGTTGTCTTGTTTTCTCCTAGGATGGTCAACACCCGCAGCAACCCTGCTGCCCCGGAGCAGGGGGAAGCCAGTGCAGCTAGGGGTGAAAATCTGCCTCACCCGCCTTCTCTGGCCGAAGTAATGCGGGAGGCGGAAAGAAACAAGCGTGAGACTAACCGCCTGCTGGAGCGGATTGAGCAGAACACTGCACGCCATCCGCGAAATGACTTGGTGTCAATCAATGACTTTATCAAGTTGTACCCACCAAAGTTTAACCATTCCGTCGAGCCCCTCGACGCGGATGACTGGCTTCGCAGCATCACCCACAAGCTACGTTCTGCCAACGTAGCCGAAACCGACAAGGTTACTTACACTGCCTACCATCTCGAAGGCCCTGCTAGCCTCTGGTGGGAAAATTTTGAAAGCTATGCGCCCGGTCGACCAAATCACTACTTGGTCTGAATTCAGTGAGGCTTTCCGTGAGCATCACATTCCGGAAGGTCTCATGGATCGCAAGAGGGAGGAGTTCTGCAATTTCACCCAAGGAAGACTAACTGTGGATGCATATAGTCGTGAATTTGGGAATCTGGCATGCTATGCCCTTGAAGAGGTATCTACTGAGGCTAAGAAGCAGGCAAGGTTCCGCAAGGGACTTGGCCCTGTGCTTCGCCGCAATCTTCGTCTGCACGAGTGCACCTCCTTTCAGAAGTTGGTCAATAAAGCCATTAGTGCTGAGACAAGCCAGACTGATTATGATGCTTCATGCAAGCACTCCCGTGATTTTGGCTCTTCATCCGGCTCTGGAGCTCAGAAGCGCCGGGTGTGGATCCCAAGCACGGCACGGCCACCCAGGTTCATCCCGAGGCCATCCTTTGAGGCGCCTCGTCCCAACTAGCAGTTTGCACCGCCCAAGCCCTATGGTGGCCCCGCTACTAATGCTGCTCCATGCCCCAATGTTGTGACTTGTTTCAAGTGTGGAGAGCCAGGTCACTATAGCCGAGAGTGTCCCCAGAACAACAACCCCAATCAAACTGGAAAGTCTGTTGGCCGTGGTAAGCCCGCGGGAAAGACATTCTACGCCAAGCCGGCCACCACTGCCCGTGGCCATGTCAACTATGTTTCAGCTGAGGAGGCTCATGAGGATCCTAATGTCGTCCTTGGTACGCTCCTTGTTAACTGCCATCCGGCATCTGTTCTTTTCGATACTAGATGTTGGAGTAATCGACCACGGGTACCCCGAGGACGGCAAGACGATATTTCAAGACATCGGGGCTAGCAAAGCCCCTCAGTCCGACTGTCCGGCCGCTCCTGTCGGCTTCCCATCCGACTGCAGCACGACCCGACACCGACAAGACCCTGACACGATGGCCATACTGCGGACAAGACGGCTATACCCGGACACTAATGAGCAATAGTGATACACTATAGCAGGTGTGAGATGTCACATCGTTGTCTCCCAAATAGTGAAGTTGGTCACGTGGGCCATCCCTTGTCCCCTGGGCTCCCCTTTATAAGGAGCACCAGGGGAGGCTCACACACTCACGGCCACAAGGCCTCACACACACGCAAGCTAGCAAGCAAGCTAGCTAGCAACCATCCATCCATTCATACACACATGGACTCACACACACTCACGGCCACAAGCCATGGCCATACATGGCCGGCCACTAGCATGCCTCATATAGGCATATACCAGATCAGATGCACTGGGCACTGATCCCAGATACAGCTCCAGGAGCACTTTGTACTGCCCGATGTACACCCCAGATAGATACACTCAAACATGCATCAGTAGGAGTATTATCTCTCCGGAGAGCTCCGAAGCTGGGTAAACCACCGCGTGCTACTCGCATACCTGCTCCCGGTCCTATCAGCAGCAGTCTTACCCACACACTAAGCCCTTGTGGCATCTGTCGACTCGCAAGCCCCCCGTGAGAATACCGCGACAGTTGGCGCCCACCGTGGGGCGGTACTACTACTACGCTACCACGCTGTTGCTGGTTTCGCTGTCCGGGCGGGACCATCTTCACCATCACCGCCGCGGCGTCGCGCCGTCTCTCCGGTAGCGCTCGGGGGCTCGACTTCGACCCATCCCCAGGAGCGGCCGTGCGGGACGGCGCGTCCTCGCCGTCGGTCTCGCCATCTTCATCATCACCGCGACGTCGCCACCTCTCCGGCGCCAGTTGAGGGCTCGACATCAGCACGCCCTCGGCGCGTCCGTGCTGGGTGGTGCATCTTCGTCACCGCCGTTGCGACGTCGGCCATCCGTCCGCGCACGGCGGTGCCTCGCTTCGGGCGGCCGCATCCGTGCGCGCGCCGTGCCGCGTCGCTCGCGTCTGCTTCCCTCCGCGTTGTGCCTTGCTCCGGCCAAAGCGCGCGTTTGCCACTCCATATCTCATCTATGCAAGCAAGCTAGATACAAGTCAAATCATGGTCAAACCATTAGCCAAACACCACCTATGCATTAGTCAGACGCTGCCCATACACTACCCAGATGCAACAGGATGAACCTCATGCGTTGGCGCGACCTCGACGCCCGATCTATGCATGCTGCCGCCGGCAGCGCTCCGGCGCGCGCAGCCACTTGCGGTGCTCCTCGCCGCTGCGCTTGCACCGGACCCCCTGGTCCTCTTCTTCGGCTCCTGCCTCGTTCGCCCGGCCGTTCCAGGACAGACCGCGTCCGGCCCTCCACCCGCGGCAGGCTCCTGTCGCCGGTGCCGCTTGGCCCCGCCTCCGATCGCTCCGTGCCTGGACGGTTGACCACGCGCGGTCGGTGTCTGCCTTGCGCCTGGCCTCCTCCGCCCCGCACCGGGCCGTCACTGCTCCTGCCAGCAGCCCCGCCGCCGCTCTGGTCCGCCTCCGTGCTGATGCGCTTTGGCTCAGTGCGCTCGCGCGCGGCCCCGATGGCCTTGCTGCATCGCCTCTGCTACACCGTGACCCCGTTCGCGTTCACCCCGCGCACGCGTCGCCCGGTTCGTCGCCGCGCCTCCAGCAAGCACGCGCGCGGGGCCCCGCCTCCAACCGGCTGGCCACCCCGGCCTGCTCCGCGCCGGCCGGCTCCGCTTTTGCCCCGTGCCGCGTCCGGCTCCCCATCGCTACCGGGTCCGGCCCTGCGCCTCCTCCACAGCGCCCTCGCCCGCATCGCTCTGCTCCGGCCCCCCCTGCGCGTCCGCACCGCGGTGCCCGGCTCCCTCCCAGAACCGAGTCCGGCCACTCCTGAGTCGCCCGCGCCGGGTCCGGCCCTCCAGCCGCTGCACCGGCTCCCGGAGCCAGCTGCTTCCCCACTGCCGGGCTCCGCCTGCACCCTCGTGCCCGTCCTGCGCGCCGGCTTCCGCAACCCGGCTGGCCGGTTTCGCCCGCGCCGACTTCCGCCATCCGGCCTGCCGGCCTCCGACGCCCGCAACCCGGCCTCGTTGCGGCTCCGGCCCGCATCGCTGCCTCCCGCGCCCCACCAGCTCGGTTGTCGCCACTCGGCCTCCACACTGGCCGGCTGCTGCCCCACACCGGCTTCCCCGCCACCCGGTGGCGCCTCCCACGGCCGTCTTCCGGCTTCTCCACCACCCGGGCGGACCTGGCCGGCTCCGCCCAAGCCCCACGCGTGCCGGCCGCCGCCGCTTGCGCGCCGGCTCCGGTCGGCTGCCTCATTCCCCCGTGCCGACTGCGCCTGACGCGTCCTTGCCGGCTGCTGCTCCCCAGCTACCGTGGTTGGCTGCCCACGCGAAAGAAAGAGCCGGGCAGGCTGCTAGCAAGAGAAGAAAAATCAGTGGCCGGCTGACTGAAAAATATATATATATATATATATATATATATATATAAAAGAAAAAAAAGAAAAGGAGGATCAGACTTTGCAGACTGCAGTCCAGCCGACTGCTTCGGTCAACAGCCCGCGCTGCCGCTGGGTCGACTATTTCGTCTGCCCGCTTTGCTGGTTGGCCGACCAACGAGTCGGTCCGTCTGAGCAGAGCCGGTTGACAAGAAAAAGTAGTTGCCGGGAGATCTAGCCCGACTGCTCAGCAGTCGGCCCGAATCTCGGGGGCTACACCCAGCGGGTGCGCTGACGCGCCCCCGCGAGGAAGAAGTCAAAGTAGTCGCCGGGAGATCCGGCCCGACTGCTCAGCAGTCGGCCCGAATCTTGGGGGCTACACCTAGCGGGTGTGCTGACGCGCCCCCGCGAGAGAGAAGACAAAGTAGTTGCCAGGAGATCCGGCCCGACTGCTCAGCAGTCGGCCCGAATCTCGGGGGCTACACCCAGCGGGTGCGCTGACGCGCCCCCGCGATAAGAAGACAGAGTAGTCGCCGAGAGATCCGGCCCGACTGCTCAGCAGTCGGCCCAAATCTCGGGGGCTACACCCAGCGGGTGCGCTGGCGCGCCCCCGCGAAGATTGCAGACAAGAGAAAAGTTTTGCCCAGCTGCCAGCAGCCGGCAGAAGAGAAAAAGAAGAAAAAAGGCGCTGCAAGACGTCTCGCCGCCTGGCCGGTCGAGCCTGACCGGCTGGGACCCCCCTTCGAGCACCCAAAGGCTCGAAGGCTTCACCCAGCGGGTGCGCCGACGCGTTCCGCGAGCGCCGAGTCGCGCCGGCTGTATTCGACGACCGCGACTACACGAAAATCAATGTGAGCTCCTCACCTGCATATTTTTTGCATCACGCAAGCATGGATAACCCCGAGCGATGCTTGGGGAACTATCTCCGCATTTCATTACAGTTGCACCACTCTTCGCCCCGGTGCCAGCCATAGTTGGCCCGGGGGCTGGCCGCTTGGCCTGAGACGTTTGTTCCCGCAGACGGCTTAGTAGCGTGCGCAGTACCAAAGGCTCACTCTTAGTCACAAACCGCAGAGCGGCTGTCCGGCTAGCAAGAGTGAACGCTGGAGGCCACTCACGCGAAAAACGTCCGGGAAGAAAGACGTTTCGGGCGACCCGGCCGTTTTCCTTTTCAAGTATCTACTCGGTTGAATCTGCTCCTGTACTCTGAGTACTGTACACTCCACTTCGCGCCCACTCTTAGCCATAGACCGTAGAGCGGCTGTCCGGCAAGCAAGAGCACAAGCCAAAAAGCAGAGGGACCACGAAAAAGATTAAGGGGGCTCGGACGAAACCGAGCCGGCAACCTCCGCATAAAACTTGCAATGCTAAAAGCAAATATTTGATATATCTGCATGGACTAACTTTGTCTTTCTTCATGATCATTTCCATGAACACTCGCCAAAAAACCTCCACCCAACTTTGCCAAGTTGCCCGGAGGCTTGGGGGCTACTGTCGGAGTAATCGACCACGGGTACCCCGAGGACGGTAAGACGATATTTCAAGACATCGGGGCTAGCAAAGCCCCTCAGTCCGACTGTCCGGCCGCTCCTGCCGGCTTCCCGTCTGACTGCTCTGACCGGCCGACTGCCGACTGCGCCAACCAGCCGGCTGCCGACTGCGTCAACCAGCCGGCTGCCGACTGCAGCACGACCCGACACCGACAAGACCCCGACACGATGGCTATACCGCGGACAAGACGGCTGTACCCGGACACTGCTGAGCAATAGTGATACACTGTAGCAGGTGTGAGATGTCACATCGTTGTCTCCCAAATAGTGAAGTTGGTCACATGGGCCATCCCTTGTCCCCTGGGCTCCCCTTTATAAGGAGCACCAGGGGAGGCTCACACACTCACGGCCACAAGGCCTCACACACACACAAGCTAGCAAGCAAGCTAGCTAGCAACCATCCATCCATTCATACACACATGGACTCACAAACACTCACGGCCACAAGCCATGGCCATACATGGCCGGCCACTAGCATGCCTCATATAGGCATATACCAGATCAGATGCACTGGGCACTGATCCCAGATACAGCTCCAGGAGCACTTTGTACTGCCCGATGTACACCCCAGATAGATACACTCAGACATGCAGCAGTAGGAGTATTATCTCTTCGGAGAGCTCCGAAGCTGGGTAAACCACCACGTGCTACTCGCATACCAGCTCCCGGTCCTATCAGCAGCAGTCTTACCCACACACTAAGCCCTTGTGGCATCTGTCGACTCGCAAGCCCCCCGTGAGAATACCGCGACACTGGATCATCTCATTCATTCATATCCGAGAACTATGCTCGAATGCATAACACGATATTCTATGACATGCCCACTTCCATGGTAATTCAAATTCCGGGTTCCAAATGGCAAACTTCTAGAGTAAGCCATAGGAACGAAATTCTGTTCGATAGAATTGTCTTCCTTGCTTCCTTAATAGCCCTCAAGTCCTCGGACATAAACATCATTTTGGTATGGACTGGATGTCAGCTCATTATGCTAAGATTGATTGTGCCACTAGAACCGTTCAACTTACTCACCCATCGGGCAAGACAGTCAATGTCTTAACTCGAGATGCCAAGCGCCAGCTCTACTCCCTAAATGCCAACCCCCTTCCAGACCTTGAGGATGTTCCGGTAGTTCGAGACTTTCCGGATGTCTTTCCAGAAGAACTGCCAGGTGTTCCACCTGACAGGGATGTCGAGTTTGTGATAGACCTTGTTCCAGGAACCGTTCCAATTTCCAGAAGACCTTACAAGATGGCGCCCTTAGAACTAGCCGAGCTTAAGAACCAACTCGATGAGTCCTTAAAAAAGGGTTTTATCCGTCCTAGTTCCTCTCCTTGGGCTTACCCCGTCCTCTTTGTCAAGAAGAAGGATGGAACGGATCGAATGGTTGTGGATTACCGACCTGGCAACTTGGTCACCATCAAGAAAAAATACCTGCTTCCCAGGATCAACGATCTATATGATCAGCTCGCTGGATCCTCGGTCTTTTCCAAGATGGATTTGAGGTTGGGCTACCATCAAATCAAAATCAGAAATGGGGACATTCCCAAAACGGCCTTTGTTACTCGTTATGGCCAATACGAGTACACCGTTATGTCCTTCGGTTTAACCAATGCCCCAGCCACCTTCTCCCGGTTAATGAACTCGGTCTTCATGGAGTATTTGGATAAATTTGTCGTAGTATACCTCGATGACATACTCATCTACTCCAAGAATGAAGAGGAACATGCCGAACATCTAAGGCTGGTATTGATGAAACTTCGAGAGCATCGCCTTTATGCCAAATTCTCCAAGTGTGAATTTTGGTTGCCAGAAGTGACCTATCTAGGCCATGTAATCTCTGGTAAGGGTATTGCTATCAATCCCGAGCGAGTTCAAGCCGTCCTTGATTGGATTCCACCTGAGACGGTCAAGCAAGTTCGGAGTTTCCTTGGCTTAGCGAGCTATTGCCGCCGCTTCGTCTAGAATTTCTCCAAGGCTGCTAAACCTCTAACTGAACTCCTCAAGAAAGATAAAAAGTTCGAGTGGACTCCACAGTGCGAGTTCAGCTTTCAGGAACTGAAAAGACGCTTGACATCTGCTCCCGTACTGGTACCACCAGATTTCTCCAAGGACTTTATTATCTATTGCGACGCCTCGCAACAAGGACTAGGTTGCATACTCATGCAAGATCGTCAGGTAATTGCCTATGCTTCACGGCAATTACACCCACACGAGGAAAATTATCCCACACATGATATAGAGCTTGCAGCTGTAGTCCATGCACTCAAAACTTGGCGACATTACCTCGGTAATCGTTGCGAGATCTTCACCGATCACCAAAGTTTGAAATATATCTTCACCCAACCAGATTTGAATCTCAGGCAAAGACGTTGGGTCGAGTTGATCTCGGATTACGACTTAGGAATAACTTACACCCCGGGTAAAGCCAATGTCATGGCTGATGCGCTAAGCCGTAATTCCTATTGCAACAACCTGATGTTACAACAAAGTCAACCACTTCTCCACGAGGAATTTCGTAAGCTTAATCTTCACATTGTTCCTCAAGGTTTTCTATCCACCCTGGTAGCGAAACCTAACCTTATGGATCAAATCATAACCGCCCAGCGGTATGATAAGGGCATATCCCAAATTAAGGAAAACATCGCTAGCGGAGTTGCTAAATGTTTCTCCATGGATGAGCGAGGTGATGTCTTCTTCAAGAACCGTTTGGTGGTTCCCAAGAAACAACATCTGCGCCAGTTGATCCTTAAGGAAGCTCATGAATCCCCTCTCACCATTCATCCCAGTAGTACTAAAATGTATCAAGACCTACGCCAGAGGTTTTGGTGCACTAGGATGAAAAGAGAAATCGCTCAATACATTGCTAGATGCGACGTCTGTCGTCGTGTTAAAGCAGAGCACCAACGGCCTGCTGGCACCCTTCAACCTTTGGTTATTCCCGAGTGAAATGGGATAAAATCAGTATGGATTTCATCACTGGGTTTCCCAGGACCAAGAGAGGGAATAATGCCATCTTCGTCGTGATCGACCGTCTTTCCAAAGTAGCCCATTTCCAACCTGTTCATGAGAGTATCACCGCTAGCCAGCTAGCCGATTTATACATCTCCCGAATAGTGTCTCTTCATGGTGTTCCATTGGAAATTAACTCAGACCGTGGGTGTCTGTTCACCTCTCTATTTTGGGAAAGTTTCCAAAATGCTATGGGAACTCGTCTCTCTTTTAGTACTGCCTTCCATCCTCAATCAAGTGGTCAAGTAGAGCGAGTCAATCAAATTCTGGAAGATATGCTCCGAGCTTCTGTCATCTCGTTCGGAATGAGTTGGGAGAAATGCCTTCCATTCGCGGAGTTTGCTTATAACAATAGTTATCAAGCTAGCTTAGGCAAGGCTGCTTTCGAAGTTCTCTATGGACGAAAATGTCGAACGCCTCTTAACTGGTCAGAAACCTGGGAAAGACAACTCTTTGGCCCGGATATGATTCAGGAAGCAGAAGAGCAGGTTCGCGTTATTCGTGAGAAATTGAAAACAGCCCAATCTCGTCAAAAGAGTCAATATGATCGTAAACATAAGCCTATGACTTATGAAGTCGACGAGAAGGCTTACCTTCGGGTTACTCCATTAAAGGGAACCCACCGTTTCGGTATCAAAGGCAAATTGGCTCCTCGTTACATTGGACCCTTTCGCATTCTTGCGAAACGAGGAGAAGTTGCCTAACAATTGGAACTACCTTTGCATCTTTCTAGAGTTCATGATGTCTTCCACGTATCTCAGCTCAGGCGTTGCTTCGCGGATCCTATCCGTGGAGTGGACCACGAAACGCTTGATCTACAAGATAACCTCTCATAGCGGGAATATCCCGTTCGTATCCTTGATCAAGCCGAGCGTACCACTCGACGTCGTAATATCAAGTTTCTCAAGATTCAATGGTCACACCATTCCGAGAAAGAAGCCACCTGGGAAAGGGAGGATCGTCTTTGACTCGAGTATCCCACCTTCTTTCCGGAGGATCCTAAATCTCGGGACGAGATTCTTTTGAGTGGGGTTGAGTTGTCACACCCTAGCTAGTTCAAGCATTAGAGTGTGCATCATGTTTAATTTCCTTTTAAGTTTGAAATGGGGATGACAGAACCCCCAACACCCCCTGGAAACAACTAGGGTTTACTAAAATTATTTTCAATGAACCTAAAATGCCCTTCTAAAAAGTTCACCCTCTTTGTCTTGGGTTAGAACCTCTGGCAAAATTGGTGCACAATTTTCTAGGTCAATAGAAGTTCATTGAATTAAATCATAAGTATTTGAATTTGGGCATTTAAATGCTATAAAATAATTTAAATGCTCAAATAATACTGGAAATAAATGTTTGATGTTGGAAATATTCTAAACAGAGCCCACAATTATTTTCAGGATTTTTGGAAACGTTTTAGTATTTTTAATAAAGCCCAACAGTTGCAGTTAAATAGAAAAAGAAAGCAAATCAGAAAAAGAGAGAGAGGGAGAAGCGCACCTGGGCCTTACCTGTGCTGGCCCGGCCCACCTGGCCTGTGCCAGTCGTCACCCACCTCTGCCAGTAGGCAGAGGCGTGTCGCCGGCGCGTGCTCCCGCGGCCACCTCCTGCTTCCACCTCCTGCTAGCCCAGCACTACAGTTCAGGACACTTGACTGGCCGGCATGTGTTTCACTTCGTTCCTATGTCTGTCCCTTCGGGGAAATGTCACGCGGTGATATCCGGAGTCCTGCCTAGCCTGCTACAGCCCGGGTTCCCCGGAGTCCTGTTAGCCCAGTGCTACAGCCAGGAATCACTCGCCGATGACCGACATGCTCGATGTGATTCATGTATGCCTGTCTCCATAGGTCTGTGCCGCTTTGGGTTCACGACTAGCCATGTCGGCCCGGGTTCTCTGTCATATGGATGCTAGCAACACTATCATATACGTGAGCCAAAAGGCGCAAACGGTTCCGGGCCATGGTAAGGCGACACCCGTGGAATACCGTGCGTGAGGCCGCAAAGTTATATGAGGTGTTATCGGCTAGATCGATGTGACATCGAATCGGGGTCCTGACAGCGTTGGTATCAGAGCCTGACTGCCTGTAGGATTACCAAGCCAAACTGGTCGAAGTTGAGTCTAGAACTACTTTAGTTATATAAGGGAATTGATTGTGGAAGGGAACGTAAGGCTCTTTTACTCCTTTACCTTATGCCCTTCTGATCTGAGTCAACCTCTTCTTTTCTACGGGGTTAAGAAACTAGGCCTTCTCATCTATCTATCAGAATGACGTGTAACTAACCCGTTGACTTATTGGATTGATGGATTCATGCCGCAGTTCAGTTTCCAGTACTTCCGTGTGTTCATAATTGGTCTCGGAACCTTGATTTTATGATGTTGAGTGGTTATACCACCATTTTGCAGGATGTCTCAAATCATTTTGACCATTTACAGCCGTTATGCTGTCCGGGTCATCACAGGTTTCTAACTAGTCTGATGCATTTGCAAATTCCTTCTTCCATTACCGACGTTCCTTTGGGATAGTTTATCCACACTAATCGGTGAGTTGAGGTACTCTGTTGCCTCGACATATATGTTGGAGCTATTATTATGACCCTAGGTGTTGTAGGGAGTCACCTAGTAATCTAGCCATATTTTGTGTTCCCAGTGTGATAATTCTGGCCACCATCCTCGAAAGCATCTCGTGATGCCATGTAGTGGTAGGTACTCTATTCATGGGTTCTTGAACCCGAGATTCCCCCTACTTATCTCATGTTGATAGTGTTGCTAGTTCCTTTAGGATATTAGTAACCTTTGAGATAGTCCTCGAGGTCCGTGGTATTTCCTCCTTCCAAATACTATGAACCACTTATGGTAGACGTTTGTTGGATCAAAAGACACAACCAGAGTGCTCTTGATGAGTTCTCCATTCTGCATTGTGAATCTGCCAGTCCTACCTTTCTGCATGGGTTATCCGGAAGAAATAACATGCTAATCCATGCATCCATAACTCAGAAAAATTATATGTTCCTTTGAGTTGTTCCTCTTTAGTTGTATTCTAAACCTCGTCCATCAATTGTTGGTCAAGAGTAGTTGTGCATTGGTGTTATCGATGCCTATTATTCATGTGATCCGTCAAGCCATTCCATTCCGGAATGACTAGGAGAAACAAACTCCAGTACCTCATCCATATCCAGGATTGGGTCAACGCAGTTGTATTCCGTAGATAAAAGTGACAATCCAGCTTTTGATTCTGTTCAACCCTTAAGTATTGCCCTCTTTATGTCAGGAATATCATGAGAATTGCACCACCTCT